>NC_043710.1:42069286-42079318 GCF_006229205.1 Suricata suricatta
GGAGGAGGGAGAGAGAGTTGGGGAGAGAGAGGGATGCAGAACTTGAGAGACTATTGAAAGCTGAGAATGAACTGAGGGTTGGGGGGGAGGGGGGAGGGGGGAAGACAGGTGGTGGTGATGGTGGAGGGCACTTGAGGGGAAGAGCACTGGGTGTTGTATGGAAAACAATTTGACAATAAAATATTATGGAAAAAAAAAACTAAAAAAAAAAATACCTATAACCCAGGCTCTTACTGAGATTTAAGAGGACCATTAATTTAAGTATCCTCAAAAAATTACCTGCGATCAGAAAAGAGTTTCTAGATGAAAAATATGGTTTTTGAACCTAACAACCCCCCCAAAACAAAAACACAACAAATTAGTGGATGGTTGTTTAAATATTGCAGAAAATTAAGTTGTCATTGAATAGAGACATTATCCCAGAATTCAGAAGAAGTTAAAACAGATGGAAATACTGAGAAAAAGATGACAGAAGCAAACATTGCTGTAGACTGAATGTTTGTGTCCCTCCGAAATTCCTATGTTGAAACCTAGTCCCCAGTGTGATGGTATCAGGAGGTGAAGACTTTGGGAGGTGATTAGGTAAAAGGGCAGAGCTCTCATGAATAGGATCAGTGCTCTTGGGAAAGAGAACCTGAGAACTTCCTTGTTAAGGACACAGTGCAAAGATGGTCATCTATGAACTAGGAAGTTAAGTTATCAACAGGTGTCATACCTGCCAATGCCGGGGCACCTGGGTGGCTCAGTCAGTTAAACATCCAACTTCAGCTCAGGTTATGTTCTCACAGTTCCTGGGTTCAAGCCCCACATCTGGCTCTGTGCTGACCGCTCATTCTGTGTCTTTCTCTCTGTGTCCCTCTCCCACACTCTGTGTCTCTCTTTTTCTCAAAAAAAAAAAAAATGAATAAGCGTGTAAAAAAATTTCTAATAATAAAAATAAATTTTAAAAAACCTGCCAGTGGTGTAATCTTGGACTTCCCAGCCTCCACAACTAGAAGAAATAATTTTCTGTTGTTTATAAGCCACCTGGGCTATAGTGTTTTGTTACAGCAGCTCAAACAGACTAAGACATCATTTATAAAAAAATCCAAAAGTGAAATGCAGCCAGTGGAAGAGCAAAGAAGTAATAGAAGATTTCCCCACACTAAGGAAAGATCTAGATCTGTGGAACCAAACCCCTGATTGAGCACCTCGGTAGAACCCATAAAAGGAGACAGGCTCTCAGATACATGCTGATAACATGTGAATTTCAAGGATTAAAAAAAATAATCTGAGGCTCTCTGATTTTAAAACATGACAGGTTGAACACATGTCTTTGGTTTTACCTCCTCTTGAAATCTTACTAAAATGAGAGTCAAATGATGTTTAAAGATGAAAATTAGAAATGGCAAAGAAAAATAGGAAAAGAGTAGCCTCAAAATTTGGGAAGCTGAGAAGGAGCTGGAGGAGAGTAATGGGCACAGCTGACCACATGGGTGGGATCCTAAGCAACAGCAGGCACAGTCCACTTCCATCACAATGATGTCACTCTAAACTCACAGAAACCAGCAGTCCCAGTTACTTACAGGAGCTGAGCGGATGGTGTTAAGAAGAGATTTAAACAGGACTGGTAAGGGGCGCCTGGGTGGCTCAGTCAGTTGGGCATCCAACTTTGGCTCAGGTCATGATCTCCCCCTCGTGGGTTCGAGCCCCACACTGGGCTCTGTGCTGACAGTATAGAGCCTGGAGCCTGCTTCATATTCTGTCTCCCTCTTTCTCTGCCCCTTTCCCAGCTTGCTCTCTGCCTTTCTCTCTCAAAATAAAATAAAGACATTAAGAAAACTAAAAAAAAAAAAAAAAACCCCAAGAAACAAAAAAAACCCCACAGGACTGGTTAATTTCGGTTGAAAATTCAAACAACAGTATAAACATGCTATTTAGAGTTACGGAGTACATTTAAAAAATTATCTAGCGAGGTGCCTGAGTGTCCGACTTTGGCTCAGGTCATGATCTCATGGTTCATGGGTTTGAGCCCCATATGGTGCTCACTGCTGTCAGCTGGGAACCTGCTTAGGATCCTCTGTCTCCCTCTCTCTTCTTCCCTCCCCTATTTGTGCTCTCTCTCTCAAAAATAAATAAAATATTTTTAAAATAAAATAAAAATTAGCTATTAAGTATTGGGAGTACCTTTGTATAACAGAAAATGGGGGAGGTATGGGTGTTATACTGTTTTGTTATGTTTTAGGTGATATCTTTATTTATATGCTAGACTTGTGGAAGACACTAGAAAGTCAATCTTTCCTCATGGCTACTAAAGTTTGTGGATATGTGGGGCAGGGGAAAATTGATAAATAATTCTTATGTGCTTCACTGTGATGGAGAAATAAAAATTCAATATGCTTTGAGGAAAAAAACCCAGGTAATTATTATTAGAATAAAATAGAGTGGGTAGTTTCCTAAGGACAAAAAATTTAAAAAGAAAACATAATAATATGTAAATTACAAAGCTGTCTACCTACCATTTATAGGTAATGTTCTAAAACTAAGTTGATTTAGAAAGGGTCTCATGGGTAGAAATACTAAGGAAATGCAAAGTCAAAAATGTCTATAAGGGCACCTGGGTGGTTCAGTCGGTTAAGCATCCAACTTCAGATCAGGTCATGATCTTACTGTTTGTAGGTTTGAGCCCCGTGTCAGGCTCTGTGCTGACAGCTCAGAGCCTAGAGCTTGCTTTGGATTCTGTGTCTCCTTCTCTCTCTAACCCTCCCCAACCTGAGCTCTGTCTCTCTCTCTCTCCAAAATAAATAATAAACATTAAAATTTTTTTAAAAAGAAGTGTCTATAGTACTATGTTAGAACTCAAAGTTAAAATTCTTATAACACACAAAGAAAAAAGGAAGTAGAATGTTACTTAATATTGATTAGACTACATAATTTAAAATAAAGTCATAATTACTAATACTAATCTCCTAAAGAGTATGGCATTAAAATATTTTTAAAAAGCTGTGAGAATTATAAGAGAAGTTGATAAAAGTACAATTATATTGAGAGATTTAAAGATACATCACATTTTTACACAGCACAAGTACTGGGCAAGTAGATGAAGTAAAAAAGTATAATAAGTTGCGTTCACTATCTAATGGAGAATTATATGTACTATAGACAGAAGATACATCATTTCCCAAAGTTTATGGCATTTTCAGAAAAATGCTTATATCCTAACCTACTAATAAAATCTCAAACAAATTTTCTGCATTTGAAACTATACATCCCATAACAATGCAACACAAGGAAACTTGACATTGACAGATCTTGTCAGAAATCATGCAAGCAAGAAGAGAATGAAGTGGAATATATATTTTAATGCTTACTTATTTTTGAGACAGAGATATACAGAGTGCGAGCAGGGGAGGAGCAGAAAGAGAGGGAGACACAGAATTCAAAGAAGGCTCCAGGCTCCAAGCTGTCAGGACAGAGCCCAATGCAGGGCTCAAACTCACAAACTGTGAGATCATGACCTGAGTTGAAGTCGGACATTCAACCAACAGAGCCACCCAGGCGCCCTGGAATATTTAAAATCTTGAAAGAACCCCTCCCCCCACAATCCAGGATTCTATAGCCAGCAAAATAATCATTCAAAAGCAAAGGAAGAATAAAGACTTTCTCAGACAAACAAAATTGAGAGAATTCAATGCCACCAACCTGCCCTTCAAGAAACATGGAATGTTCTTCAGCGAAAAGGCAAACAATATAGGCCAGAAACTTGGATCTATGTGAGGAAAAGAAGAGTACCAGAGAAAGAATAAATGAAGGTAAAATTAAATCTTTCATTTTTCTTACTCTAATTAATCAAAAAAATAATTTGTTTAAAGTAATAATAATATAACAATGTTTGGGATGATTACAGAATCAGAATAAGTGAATTGAATGAATGTAATATCTTCAGGGGCAGGAAGGAGGAATTGAAGACTATTCAGCTAAAAGTTACCCATACTACCTGTGACATGGTATGAGAAATCATGAAAAAAATTGTTTAATATAATTGATATACTAAAAGAGGAGATACAATTAAATTGTTAAAGTGCTCCAATAACACAAATGAAGGCAGAAAAAGAGAGGGGAAAAGAAACAAAGAACAAGTACAATGAACAGAAACAACTACAAACACAGTAGACATTAATCTAACTATATCAGTGATCACTTGAAATGTGAATGGTCATGATTTAAAAGACAGAGATTGTTAGAGTAAATTAAAAACTGGACCTAACTATATGTTGTCTATAAGAAGCCCATTTTATTTATTTATTTAAAATTTTTTTAAACATTTATTTATTTTTGAGAGACAGAGAGAGACAGATCATTAGCAGGGGAAGGGCAGAGAGAGAGAGAGAGAGAATCGGAAGCAGCTCCAGGCTCTGAGCTGCCAGCACAGAGCCCAGCGCAGGGCTCAAACCCAACAACTGTGAGATCATGACTTGAGCCAAAGTCGGATGCTCAAGCGACTGAGCCACCCAGGCGCCCCAAGAAGCCCATTTTAAATGTAAACACTCAGGCAGGTTAAAAGTAAAGGGATGAACGACAACATCCAGAAGACTAACAGACCCATGAAAAGATGCTCAGCATCACTCATCATCAGGGAAATACAAATCAAAGCCACAAGGAGATACCACCTCACACCTGTCAGAATGACTAAAATTAACAACTCAGGTAACAGTAGATGTTGTCAGGGATGCAGAGAATAGGAAACACTTTTGCACCATTGGTGGTGATGCAAACTGGGGTGGCCACTCTGGAGAACAGTATGTAAGTTCCTCCATAAATTAAAAATAGAACTACCCTATGACCAAGCAATTGCACTTAGTAGGAATTTATCCAAAGGATACAAAAATGCTGATTCAGGGGCACCTGGGTGGCTCAGTCGGTTAAGCCTCTGGCTTCAGCTCAGGTCAGATCTCACATTCGTGGGTTGGAGCCCTGCGTCAGGCTCTGTGCTGACAGCTCAGAGCCTGGAGCCTGCTTCCGGTTCTGTGTCTCCTCTCTCTATCCCTCCCCCTCTCATGCTCTGTCTCTCTCTGTATCAAAAATAAATAAAATATTTTTTAAAAATTTTAAAAAAAAACAAAAAAAACCACAAAAATGCTGATTCAAAGGGGCCCATGCACCCCAATGTTTATAGCAGCACTATCAACAACAGCCAAATTACGGAAAGAGCCCAAATGTCCATCGATGGATGAATGGATAAAGAAGATGTGGTATATGTAATGGAATACTACTCAGTGATGAAAAATAGTAAAATCTTGCCATTTTCAAAAATGTGAATGGAACTAGAAGGTATTATGCTAAGCAAAATAAATCAGTCAGATATAAAGATAGATATATTATTTCACTCATGTTTGGAATTTGAGACACTCAACAAATGACCATAGGGGAAAGGAAGGAAAAAATAAGATAAAAAGAGAGAGGGGGACAAACCATAAGAGACTCTTAAATACAGAGAACAAACTGAAGGTTGCTGGAAGGGAGGTGGGGGTAGGTTAAGTGAGTGATGGGCATTAAGGAGGGCACATTTCAGAATGAGCATTGAGTGCCCTATGTAAGAGATGAATCACTGTGTTCTACTCTTGAAGCCAAGACTGCACTGTATGTTAACTAATTTGAATTTAAATTTAAAAAATTAAAAAGATGGAAAAAGATATACCATGCTAACAACTGATCAAAACAAAGCTAGAGTAGCTCTATTAATTAGAGGCAAAGCAGATTCCAGATCAAAGAAAATTATCAGGGATAAGAAGCATTATAATAATAAAGGTGTCAACTCTTCAAACAGATACAACAATCCCTAATATGTATGTACTGAACACCAGAGCATCAAAACTATGTAAGACAAAACTGATGGAAAGCAAAGAGAAATATACTGACCTTCTTTTATAGTTGAAGACTTCAACACCCACCTTCTAGGAAATACTAGAACAAGCAGGCATGGAAATCAATGGCGATATAGTTGACCTAAAAGTGCTATCAATCAACTTGATACAATCAACACTTGAAGAATATGCCATTTAGCAAAATACACATTCATCTCAAACCCATCTACAACATTCACGAAGGTAGACTACATTTATATGTTCTCAGATTACAATAGAATTAAACTAGAAGTCATTGACAGAGAGATAGCTGGAAAACTCCCAGACATTCAGGGATTAAACAACATACTTCTGAATAACATATAGGAGTAAAAGAAGAGGTCTCAAGAGAAATGTACAAAATATTCTGAACTAAATGAAAAGGAAAATTCAACTTACCAAATGTGTGTTTTCTTGCAAAAGCACTGCATAGAAGATGATTTTATAGAATTAAATCCATATATTAAAAAATAAGAAAGGTCTAAAATCAATTTTCTAAACCTCTACTTTAGGAAACAAGATAAAAAGAGCCATAAAGCATAAAGCAAGTAGAAGAAAGGGAATGATAATTGGAGGAGAGTGCAATAAAATTGAAAACAGCAGAACAATAGAGAAAATCAACAAACCAAAAAAGATCAATAAAACTGAAAAACCTCTAGCTAGAATAACCAAGTTAAAAAAGAGAGAGAAGATATCAAAAGTCAAAGAGAATTTATTACTACTGATGCCATGGACAATAAAAAGATAATAAAGGAATACTATGAACAAACTGTACCCACAAATTTGATATGAAATGAAATAATTCCTGGGTGCCTGGGTGGCTCAGTTGGTTGAGCATCAGGTCATGATCTCGCGGTTCATGGGTTCGAGTTCTGCATTGGGCTCTGTGCTGACAGCTCAGAGCCTGGAACCTGCTTTCGATTCTGTGTCTTCCTTTGTCTCTGCCCTTCTCCCACTCATGCACCGTCTCTCTCTCTCAAAAATAAATAAACATTAAAAAAAAGAAATGGAATAATTCCTTAGAAAATGCAAACTACAAAAATTCACACAAACAGAAATAGATCACCTGAATAAGCATACATCTATTAAGAAACTGAATGAATAAGTAAAAAAACTTCCAAAAGTGAAGCACCAAACTCCAATCATTCTGTTAGTGAATTCTGCTAATCATTTAAGGAAGAAACAATACCAATTCTTCATAATTTCTTTGAGAAAGATGGAGTATTTTACAACCCATTCCATGAGGTCAGCATAGCATTATCTTAAGACTAAAACTAAACAAAGACATTGTAAGAAGGAAAACTACAAGACCATGTTCTCTCTCATAAACATAGATGCCAAACTCCTCAACAACATATTAGCACATCAAATCCAACATTGTGTACAAAGACTTACACATGATGACCAAATGGGATTTATTCCAGGTGTAAGGCTGAGGCAATGTTCGACAATCAATCAACATAATATACCACATCAACAGGCTAAAAAAGAAAATCATATAATCATATCAAATGATGCAGAAAAATAATTTCACAAATTTTAATTCCCATTCATAATTAAAAAAAAATCTCTCAGCAAACTAGGACTAGAAGAGAAGGAATTTCCTCAACTTGATAAGGAACATCAAATAATGTCAAGTGACAAAACCTTACAGATGACATCATACTTAATGATGAGCATCTGGATGGTTTTCCCCTAAGATCAGTAACAAGGCAAGACTATCTCCTGCACACAAATATTGATAGTAGTTTTATTCATAATCATGAAAAATTGGAAGTAACCAAGATATCTTTCAATCAGTAGATAGATACACAAGCTATGGTACATACATATGATAGAATACGATTCAGCAATAAAAGGAAGTGACCTATCAAGCCATGAAAAGATGTGGATGAAATCTAAAGGCATGCTGATAAGCCAAAGAAGCCATATATATTACTCCAGCTATGCGAATGGAAGAAGAAAATGATAGCATTGGTCGAAAGAAAAGTGTTTGCCAGGGTTAGTGGCAAAGAGATAAGATGTGATTAAGGAAGCACAGGATATATTTTAGGGCAGCAAAATTATTGTGTATGATACTGTAATTTTGCATATCTGAAACCATGCATTTGTCAAAACACATAGAACATTACAGCACAAAGAGTGAACCTTAATGTAGGCAAACTAAAAATCACTTAGGAGGTTGGGGAATCCCAAGGGGAATGCAGAATGTGATAAAACAATTTGATTTACAAATCTATGAGACAACCTCAATTAAAGGGGTAGGGAGAAAAGACACTGACCTAAGTAACTTTGGAAATGAGTTGGAGTTTGTTAAGACTAAAGGCAAAAGAAACTGTATATAGTATTGTATTCTAGTCAATAAATTCTTCTCCATCGTGGGCGGGTTAACACTTCTGAGACTAATATGCATATATATTAGAAGTGGACAATTAAGTAATGGATGGCAGGTGGTAAGACCCAAGGGTTTCAATGTCATGGTTTACAGATAAGCAAAGGAAGGAAGCTGGAATGATTCAAGTGATAATGCATTAGAGCTGGAGACATCAGGATGAATGCCTATTTACATTACAGATATATGCATAGACATACATTATTATACACACATATATTCCCTTGCTGTGCAGCTAAGAGGGCCTAGAAGCAATGACATCCCAGTAGCAACAAGCAGACCTATTACCCAAATCTTGGCATCTGATAACATTAAGAGTGAAAAGAATTAAGGCCTTTTGGATAAATGGTTGATTCTAGTACTGAAGCAGGAAATATACAAGATGACCGTGGAGCATTCTGTAGTACCAAAAAAGAAGGGAATGCTAAAACAAAAGCAAAAACCAAAAACACACAATGATCAAGTGAATCAAAAGGACACAGGGGCTAACTGGAAAAGCTGATACCACAGCTGGAATGATTTGGGCAGGAAAATATATAAATTCAATGATAACCGTAAGTGTAAAATAAATGTAACGATTGAATACATAAATAAATGAATGAAGAATAGACACATGGATCTTGCAGAAGAATTCCCAATAATTTATGTAGATGGTCTATCCTCACAGAGGTAGAATGTAACTGCCAATACCTTAAGTATAGAAGCTTCTTTCCCAAGAGTACAGCGTGGGACAAGGGAAAAAAATAACTTTACAAGTAGAGGAATCTGACAAACATTACCTCTGCCAGGTGATCTCAGTTAACACCAGTAGTAAGTCATGTTGATAGTAGATGTACCCTTGATATAAGATAATGAAAGCTGACTTTATCTTTGGTATTTCTTCTTCCCTGAAATCCATAACCCTAGTCTAATCATGATAAAAACAACTGATCAATCCCAATAGGGGTACATTCTACAAAACGCCTGACCAGTATTTTCAAAACTGTCAAGGTCATCAAAAACAAGGAAAGTCTTTTTGATTGTTTCCTTTGACTGTTTCCCATTAGTTTTTGGAAACAATCAAAAAACTAACAGGCAACTGACAGAATGGGAAAAGATAGTGGCAAATGGCATATCAGATAAAGGGCTAGTATCCAAAATATACAAGGAGCTCACTAAACTCCATACATGAAAAATGAATGATCCAGTGAAGAAATGGGCAAAAGACCTGAATAGACACTTCTCCAAAGAGGACATCCAGATGGCCTACAGGCACATGAAACGATGCTCAGTGTCACTCATCATAAGGGAAATATAAATCAAAACCACACTGAGATACCACCTCACACCAGTCAGAGTGGCTAAAATGAACAAATCAAGAGAATGTAGATGCTGGCGAGGACGTGGAGAGATGGGCACCCTCTTACACTGTTGGTGGGAATGTAAACTGGTGCAGCCGCTCTGGAAAACAGTATGGAGGCTCCTCAAAAAACTATCAACAGAACTCCCCTATGACCCAGCAATAGCACTGCTAGGGATTTACTCAAAGATACAGAAGTGCTGATGCATAGGAGCACACGTAACCCAATGTTCATAGCGGCACTGTCAACAATAGCCAAATCATGGAAAGAGCCTAAATGTCCATCACCTGATGAATGGATCAAGAAGATGTGGTATATATATATATACAATGGAGTACTATATGGCAATGAGAAAGAATGAAATCTGGCCATTTGTAGGAAAGTGGATGGACCTTAAGGGTGTCATGCTAAGCGAAAT
>NC_043710.1:42079418-42103278 GCF_006229205.1 Suricata suricatta
GATACCATATGTTTGCACTCATAGGTCTAACAGGAGAAACCTAACAGAGGACCATAGGAAGAGGAAGGGGGAAGAGAGCTGGGGAGAGTGAGGGACACAAATCATGAAAGACTATTGAATACTGAAAGTGAAACATGGTCTGAGGGGGAGAGGGAGGGTGGGAAGGGGGTAATAGTCATGGTGGGGGGCACTTGTGGGGAGAAGCACTGGGTATATTATGGAAACCAATTTGAAAATAAACTATTCAAAATAATTAATTAATTAATTAATTAATTAATTAAAAAAACAAGGAAAGTCTGAGAAGCTGTCAAAACCAAGAAGAGCCAAAAAAGATGTAATGATAGAATTTAACACGGTGTCCTGGATGATGGGGTCCTATAGCTTTATTTTTTAAGTTTATTTATTTTTGAGAGAGAGAGGGAAAGTAGAGAGAGGGGTAGTGAGAAAGGGAGACACAGAATCTGAAGCAGGCTCCAGGCTCTGAGCCATCAGCAGAGAGCCTGATGCCAGGCTCAAACTCATAAACTATGAAGTCATGACCTGAGCCTAAGTCAGACGCTTAACCAACTGAGCCGCCCAGGCGTCCCCTGGGTGAGATTCTAAAACAGAAGAGAACATTAGGTAAAAACAAAGAAAATGTGAATGAAGTATGAACTTTAGTTAATAATAATGTATCAGTATCAGTTCATTAATAGTAACAAATGAATCATTAAAATGTAAGTTGTTAATAGGGAAACTGAGTAGGGGCTAAATGGGAACTCTCTGCACTATTTTAGCAATTTTTCTTAAGTCTAAAATTGTTATTAAAAATAAAGCTTGTTAAAATAAAGCAGATAAATCATTATGGTAAAAATTGAGACTCCTGGAGTCAATAGTTTCTCAGACATGGTCTATCAATCAAACTTTAAAGACACAAGTATTTCTGTGTCTTAAACATTATATTTTCATACTGAAAGTAGACTATTACAAATACATTACTTCTCTCCTGAACAATGAAAAGTACAGAAAACCTCTCAATTCACTTTACAAAGCTAGCATATATTTAGTGACAGGTATTTGACAAAATTAGTAAATGCCCCACAAATATATAGCCATATAATATTACAGAACAATTATATGTATAAATATGGATTTTTAAAATCCTACAAAACATTAAAAATGAATGCATTGACATTTAAAAAATAAAAAATCATAGCCATTTGACACAGATGTATAAGTTTAATGAATGATCAAGTAAATTCTAATTGAGAATTCAAAAATATATGGAATAACAAGGGCACTTGAGTGGCTTAGTCAGTTAAATATCAGACTCATAATGTAGGCTCAGGTCATAATCTCATAGTTTGTGGGATTGAGCCCTGCATCCAGCTTTCAACTAACAGAGCAGAGACTGGTTAAGATTATTTTTCCCTCTTATGTACACACACACACACTCTCTCTCTCTTTCTCTCTCTCTCTCTCTCTCTCTCTCTCTCTCTCTCTCTCTCTCCTCTCTCTCTCTCTCAAAAGAAATAAACTTAAAAAAATAAGAGGGGCACTTAGTTGACTCAGTCATTTGAGCGTCTGACTCTTGATACTGGCTCAGATCATGATCCCAGCATCATGGGATCAACCTCCTTGGTGAGCTCTGTGCTGAGTGTGCAGCCTGCTTAAGATTCTCTTTCTCCCTCTGCCCCTCTCCCTTACTCATGCTTTCTCTCTCTCTCTCTAAAAGCAAAATTGGAATAACAAAGTTAATTAATATTGACATACTAATAAGCTAACAATCCTAAAGCTGTATAATCATATCAGTAGTCATTAAAAAGCATATGAGGAAGTTCAACAACCATTTCTGCTTTCAAAAATGTGGCCCTAGTAAGGAAAATAAATATCCTTCATATGCAAAGAAAAATCCTATTTGAAACCAAGTGCTGGCATCTAGCATGACAGCAGGAAACATTCCTATCAAGGATCTGACATCTGTGCTTACCATCACCTCTATAATTAAACATCATGCTGCAATTGAATAACCCAATAAAAAATGCAGGAATATACAGAGCTGTATTGATACCCTTCCTATATACATGATTTTTTAATGTGATCCAAAACTCCAACCAGTAATCTTTCACCTGAGGGGTGGGTTGGTGGCTAGACACTACCAGAATGAGAATCATACATAACCAATAGTCTTTTGCATCTTCAAAAGGAACATCAGTATTTTTGAATGGTGTTCTCATTCTTTAATAATTCCCATAAATGATCTACATTTCACATTATTTGCTAGAATCATATTTTCTGTATCCAAGTACATAAGTTCCGTGCATAAATATATTGGATTGTTTAATAGTGGTGCATATCATTTCCCACTTGAAATGCAGAAAATAATGTCTTCTATATTTGTAGACATTTGAAGAGTTAACGTTATTTCCTTGGCAGTAAATTCAGAGGGAGTGATGGAGAGAGGGAGAGGGCAGAAAATGAGGGCTAGGAAGTGATAAGGTTATGGTAGGATTTCAACTTCAGATCAGATGGGATATATATAGTTCAGTGAAGTTAAATTTCTCACAATTGTCTCAGTATATTTACAAAACTAAGGTTAAATATTAATTTTGGAGGTAGCAAAGAGAGGTTTGGAGATGGGGAGACAGAGAAAATGAGAAAGGTGGCAACTGCAGAATGAGAACCCTGGAAAAGTGAAGAAAATTTAAGGGATTTCAAGAATGTTTTACAGAAGCTTTGTTTTTCCATTAACCTGCAATGGATATGTGCATGAATCATCAATGATTCTGGAGTTGGACTTGTCTTTACTCATGTTTTCGGATATGAAGACATGCTGAGGTTGCCTTCCAGATGGGTAGCAAGTAGCAATATTTGGTAAATAAGCAAAATAACAAACTTTTTTAAATTGAGATATGTTTATTGGTAGCTTACTATTTGACCGGCATTGTTATAGCGCACGTGTGTGTGTGTGTGTGTGTGTGTGTGTGCGCCTGCGTGATCCCTTACAACAACTGAATTAGGTGAGTACTATTATTTTCCCCATTTCACAGATTAGGGAACCACTGAAATAATTAACCTAAAATGATGACAACTAATAAGTAACAGGCAGTATTTGAACCCAGGCTGTCTGGTTTCAGAGTCCAGAGTTTAAGCCATTTCAATCTCAATGTATTGCTCTTTCTCTCTCTCATTGTTAATATTTGAAAATAATTCAAGAATAAAATACTGGGTGAAGTCAATCCCCCATAATTAGGATGGAAGTTAGGGAAAGTTTAATGGTCAGCTGAGTCTGCTAAAGACAATAAAAATGAATAAAGAGAATGATTATTGTACATTTTATTAGAATCATATTTTTTTTCAAAAATTTCCCTGCTCAAAAAGGGTCCCCGTATTAAGATATGTGTCAAAACAATCTTGTCCTCTTGTTCTTTTCATGACTTTTCTAACACAAGGATTCAACCAAAGTAAGTCCCATAATTATTATGAAGGATGAAACAAAATTAATATGACTAATGATTAAGTCTGTCTACCTAGAAAGAAAAATGGGAATCACCTAAAAAACAGATGTAATAAAAGCATTTCATAGTTTGCAGTTACCAAAGTAACTTAAAAATCATTAGCTTCTCTCTAAGAGTAGAAATAGCTATTTGGAATACGTTTCAAAATCAGATTAACAAAGGCAACAAAAATGTAAAACAAAAACTAATCTTAATAAGCAATATGACAGATCTATCTGAGAAATATTACAAACTTAACTTAGGGACATAAAAGATGTTAATAAATCAGGAGGCATTCCATGCTTCTGGATTAGAAGCTTCAATATTTTAAAGATGTCATTTCTCCTCAAATTAATTTATAAATTTAATGCAATCCCAATTAAAATTTGATGAGATTTTTGTTTGGAACTTGACCAAATTATTCTAAAGTTCATTTGGAAGAATAATTGTGTTAGAATAGTCATGAAAAGAACAAGAAAAATGAGTAATGGGATTGACTTGCCCTATTGGAAATTAAATTATCACTGTGGTACAGTACCAAAGTAGTCAGACAGACCCATAAAACTAAAAGAAAATCCAGAAGCTGAGTTAAGTATGTATAATAATTCGGTATATATTAATGATGTCAGTTTAAATTATTAGGGAAAGAATCAACTATTTATTAAATGGATTATTCAATAAAATATGATTGGGGGTGAGTAGAAAAGCATTTGAAAACACAGGTTTGAGTCTTACACCATAATTTACACTAAAATAAATCCTGGATGTTTCAAAGTTTTGACTGTAAAATAGAAACCATTAAAATACCAGAATATATAAATAATTGTTTATGTAATCTTGTGGGAGTGAAACACTTAAAATGTGTGGAATTATTGGCTGAAAGGCAAAGCTTAATAATGTGTTTGACCACACGAAATTTCATAACTTGTGAATAGCAAAAATAAGCCCTGATCCACACATCTACCCATACACCATAAAACAGCATTAAAACACAAACTATGAAAATTATTTGCAAGAGATACTGCAAACAAAGAGTTTAGGTTCCTCCCTCTTTTCAGTACTCATTCGAATTAGTAAGATAAAGAGGATATTCCGATAGAAAATGGCCTAAGGACAGGTCTGGAGATTATAAACAGACACATATGTTTTCAGGATGAAAGAAGTGCCAACCTCACTAGCTATCAAGGAAACAGAAATTAAAATATCAGTGGGATGTCATTTGTTGCCTATTAGTTTAAAAGTGATGAAAAATATCGACAGTATCCAATGTTGGCTAGGGCTGAGTAAACAGCATTCTTATATGCTATGCTCTGGTGTAAATTCAAATTGATACAACAAACTTTGTAGAGAGCAGTTGGGCAATATATTATCAAAATTGAAAATGTGCATCCCCTTCGGGGAGGGAAGGCAATTTCTAGAATGTAATCTTAGGGAAATAATAGGACAAGTGTCTAAAGATACAGATCCAAAGAGGTTTGTGTAAGCATTAACAGAAGAGGAAAAATTAGAAAACCCTATTAATGTGCAAAATAAAGTAAGCATTAAATACATCATGATATCTTCACACAAGGAGTACCAGGCAGCAGTTTAAAAAGATAGCAGTAGGGGTGCCTGGGTGGCTCTGTTGGTGAAATATCGACTCTTGGTTTCAGTTCAGGTCATGATCTCCCACTTCAGGGGTTCGAGCCCCACATTGGGCTCCCCACTAACAGTGCGAACCAAAGCCTGCTTGGAATTCTCTTTCCTTTACTCTCTGAGCCTCCCCTGCTTGCATTCTCAATCTGTGTAATTCTCAAATACTGTGTAAGAATACTTACTGTGTCACTTAGTAGTTTTAGGTGAGTTACCTTCTCTGTTCCTCAGTCTCCCCTTTAGTAAAATAGCATTTGCCTTATAAGGTTGTTATGAGGAACAAATGAATTAACGTATAAAGCACTTAGCATAGTACCTGGCGCATAGACCAGTATTTAATCATTCACCACTGTCCTTATTGCAATGGTTATTATCACTATTTCTATCAGTACCGTCCACGGAGTAAAGAGAAAAGAGGTGAGGAAGCATCCTCCACAACACAGCAATGCACTGAACAGCACCTGGGGTCTCACCTTTCACGGCACCTAGGCTGCCATGAGGGATACTGGGCTCCACCGGATCCGGAAGAGCCCCGAGGGCGCTGGGAGGGGCTTGCGGAGCCAGGGCCACGCCCAGTGAGAGTGGACTTACTTGTGAGTGTTGCTTAAGGCCTTCCTAGAACTCACTAAATAACCACCTGAGACGCAGGGGTGCTGGAGACATGGGGCCACAGGTTGGGGCCAGAAACAATGCAATATCTGTGACATTGTTTCCATGCCTCCACGCAGGTCTACAGGCTGTGTAGGATTCTAAAGTTAACATACAGCCAGACTCTATACAGTCTATGAAACCTGTGTGTACAGGTAAATTAAAAGCAAATAAACATGGTGTATTTTTGTTCTCTAGAAAAGTATACAGTCTTTAATACGTGCTCTGTTCATCTACACTACATCTGCGCTTGTAAAGTTTGAACAAAGATCCACTACAGATATTGCAGCAGAGTCTCCCACCAGAGCTAGTTAAAACTCCCTAGAACTGACATCGTTAATCCCGTTTCAGAATGTTAACCTTCCGTTTTAGGCAGTCGCCCCTAGGCGGGCCTACATCGAACCCCGGTCAGGAAGCTGTGCCTTCTGAGCCTTTTATTGCCTTGAAGAAAAGGAGTGGTGTTCAGGATACCCACCAGCAGCAGATAATCAGCGAGACCTTTTTACCATGGAGAAATGCTGGTTTCCTATTTGTCTGTATGTGCGAGATGAGTGCTGGCCATGATTTACTTACTCCAGAAAGTGTTGTCTGTAATGTGGAGACACAGGACAGTTTAAAAGGAAGAGTAATCACAGCACACAGCTATTCATCTTCGGCTACTCTGGGAACCGGGAGCTGATTAACTCTTGCAGCAGCTGGCTGTTAGAAGCTGTCAACTCTGGCTCCCATGTGGCTCTCTGCCCTCTCAGGCTCCTTACTGGCACATGGTTCCCTGAGCCCTCACTCCCCACCCTCAGTCAAGTCACCATTTTCTTTTTTTTTTAATGTTTTTATTTATTTTTGATACAGAGAGTGACAGAGCACGAGAGGGGGAGGGTCAGAGAGAGAAGGAGACACAGAACAGGAAGCAGGCTCCAGACTCTGAGCTAGCTGTCAGCACAGAGCCTGACGCGGGGCTTGAACCCACGAACGTGAGATCTGACCTGAGCCGAAGTTGGAGGCCCAACCAACTGAGCCACCCAGGCGCCCCAAGTCACCATTTTCTAAGTCAAGACCGATGAGGTTCCGTATTGCTTCCTTTCACCAAACCACTGCCACTTGCCATCAGATTTGGAAACCTGTACGTTCAGGGCTGATTGCTGGTTCTTTGTCTTGCCTATGACAAACCTTCCTTTTCCTCTTCCAGGCAGGTTTATTCATTCCAAGATTGTACCTTATTTCTTTCCCTTAGTTCCAATTGATTCCCTAGCCTAATTCAAGTCTTCCTGTTGGCTGGGACCACCAGAATCCCCAACTCAGAGTGGGGATCCTGTTGCCCTTCTGGTCCATTCAAGGCCCCAAGCCCAGCCCAGGTGGCTGGAATTTTGTTACCTTGCATAACCCCCCACTTGATATCTTGGCTGCTCTTCTGGCTGGTGGTTCCATTTGCCCTTTCACTGTTAACCCATTTATAATGTACCAGATGTGCTTCTGGAACAGTGTGAACTGTCCATCCAAATTCTCGTTTGGGAGACTCTTCCAGGTGCTAGTCACTGTTCAAAGAATGGGGACCACAAGAGTGAACAAGTTTCAGCCTTCATGGTGATCACATTCTAGCAGAAGAGATATGTGAAATGAGAAACACAACTATTGTAAGGATACAGGTCTGAAACTGACTTCATGAAACAATAGAAGGGCACACATTGCCCAAGGCAAAAGGGACCACCCTTGTAACATTCTAAAGGGCAGACCTAAAGATTGAGGCTAAGACTAGTCACGCCCTACATGAGGGTCCTAGTCACGCCCTACGTGAGGGTCCTGGGCCCACTCTGTGATTGGTCAATACTCTAAATGTTGTGATTGGGTCCCGCCAAAAGTAAAAATACTCTAAGCAATGTAAATGGTTAAACCTGCTGTCAATAATATTGTATAATAATGATTGGATCACTGTATTTCCTGTAACTCCCCCTTCCCAAACTCATAAAAGCCCTACCCTACCTTTGTTCGGGGCTCACTCCACGGGGATCCAGTAAGTCTGTGAGCCCGAGTTTAGGCTGGCCGGGCCTAAATTCATAATAAAGCCCTTTGCTTTTGCATGCGTGATTCGGTCTCCCAGGTAATCTCTGGTTTTAGGGGGCGATATTAAAATCTGGGCATAACACTATAAATGAGAACATTTTAGGAGGGTAAGTGCTCTGAGGAGACTACATCAGGGTAATGGTTCAGGAAGTGACAGAGTGGTCAGGAAAGTTTTTGTTGAAGAGGCATGATATTTGAGTGGAGACTTGAATAACAGGAAAGCCCACCACTGAGAGAGTCCAGGGGAAGTGTACTTCAGGGAAAACAAGCAATAAGGGAATACCCTGAGCTGTGAGGGAGAGAAAGGTGACCAGAAAACAAGAAGAAGGCCAGCACGACCAAAGCCAAGTGAGAGGGTGGAGCAAGTGGCAGATGGGTTGGAGTGGGCAGCAGGGGCAGTTCAGGTGGGGCCTTGCAGGCCATGGGAAGGAGCTCAGATTTCCCACCAAGTGCCATGGGAATCTTTGGGAGGGCTCTCCATGGAGGCCTGGCTTACTGGATTTATTAGCTACATGCTGATTTCCTCTCTCTGTTCAGCTCAGCCTGGCAATTATCATTATTTCCAGTGCCCTTCCCCAGGCTATAATGGCCACACATTTTCACAAATGGACCTAAGGAAATAGAGACATCTTCCAGAGGGTACTATCAATCATAGTGCTGTCACCATGGCCCAACTATCATTGAGGAACATAGTCTTTAGCTGGGATTTAACTAGAGCTCAGAAAACTGGGAGAAGGATATGGCCAGATAGGGAATCAAGGGTGAGGAAGATTGCTGGAAATATTGAGGGAAAGATGGTGGATATTAAGGCAGGCCATGGGTCTGTGGCCAATGCTAATGTGCACAGGTCAAGCTGAAATAGCCCAGGAGGCTCAGTCTTGTGCTGGTGGCTGAGTCAGGGCCAGGGAAGGGGTGTAGAGCCCACTTCTTCCACAGGAATTTAGAGAAGGTCCCATCTTCTTACTGGGAGCAGTACATTGCCCAAAACTGCCCCCTTCCTACAATCCCTAGGACTAGATGCACTCAGGTCCCTACCTCAGTTGTCAGGTCACATGTACTTCTTCTGGGCCTGAAACCAGCTGAAGGTATACAAATAATGAGCGTGATGTGGGGATGGGTGGA
Source organism: Suricata suricatta (assembly GCF_006229205.1). Taxonomy (NCBI): domain Eukaryota; kingdom Metazoa; phylum Chordata; class Mammalia; order Carnivora; family Herpestidae; genus Suricata; species Suricata suricatta. Next base: position 42,088,355 of record NC_043710.1, read on the forward strand.
AGTTTGGCTCTACAGAGTGCTGAGTAGAAGGTGCATTTAAAAAATCAGGATTCCGTCTCACAACTACAAGGAGTTACAAAATTCTGGTAGCTGGACTCTGGTCTGTTATTTCATAGGATTTTAATTCTGCATAAAGTCTCTGGGGTCCTAAAGCTTTGAAGACAACATATGGGTAGATGGAAGAAAGTGAATAACATTTTTTTGAATATGTATTATGTCTCGTACTTTACACTAGGGACTTTACATATACTATTTTATCTATCCTCAATAATCCTATGATAATATCCATAGGGTAATAATCCTATGTGTAATATAAACTCATTTTGTATCTAAAGAAGCAGGCTCATAAATATTAATATACCAGCCTTGGAATAGGCAAACTAGCCAGCAGCCAATAAGTGATGGGATGGAACCAGATCTGGACTTGAAGGCAGATCTCCTGAAGGACGTGGGCTATCTCATTGATTCTGTTACTCGGGCTGGTGGGAAAGGCAGAGGGCCCTATCTACCCCTCTCAGGCTCTCTTTGTACTAGTATTTCACACTCCTCATGATTAGTTTTTGATATTAATTTTCCACACGACTATGCCTTATCTCCTTAAATTAATTGTAATCTCTTTGAACATGGTAACATCCTCTTGAAACCCTAGTAATTCTTTGCCTTAAATAACCTCTCAATGTTGTCTCTTCTTGATGGGTCAGCAATTCCCAAGTGTGATGAGTTATATCAATGTTGGTGGCACATCTGGGGCATTAAGGGAAGGATACTCAGATGTCTAGAGCACTGGGGCTTCCCAGTGTGTCTAACCCAGAAGCAATGAGGCAGTAGAGTTATTCTACACACTCACATTGAATTCAATTATACTCCCTCCACACGTAGGGAAAATAAAAGAAAAACACAAGGGCAAAGGAAATTTATTTTTCTTTCTGAATCGCCACGTTAGCTTACATGTTCTGGCCTTTTCTTATGTTCAGAACAGTCCTCTCAGAATGCCTTTGAGGTCTTTTCACTTTCTAACATTCCTACTAGATTCCAGGTACCAAGAAGTTCTCCAACTATGTACTTCTCTGCAGTGAACACCTGAAGAACAGTGGAGTTACACTCATATCTAAGCTGCATCTCACCATGGTTATTTGTTTGAGAGGTTTGTTTCATACAAATATACATTTATTAGAACATAGAGGCCTTTGGATACCAAATGCTAACAATATTAAGATATGCATTGTTTATTCTCTGGAAAGCAAGGAAAACAGACCCTTAAGCTTTTTATGTCTGATGACTACGTGATTACACATAGTACCTGAATTTGTACCAGCTGGAATGTTGCCTCCTTTGTTATTCTGATAGCTAATTTGATAACTTACTACTGTTAATCATACACAGCCCTGGAATTTTTTATTTGGTTGATTTGTTTTTGCAAGAAAATTTTTATTGCTATAAATAAGTTATTGTATGCTGTCCCATTTTTTTTCAGAAGGATGAGTTAACAAATGCCATTCTAGCTATCATTCTCTGGCTTTTTCCAAGTTCCAAGCATGGGAATCATATTAAAACCCTTTAAGTTTTAGTCTGCAAATTCATTTGGCATCCTGGGAAAGATGAAGGGCAGAGAGGAGTCAAGGAAGCAATATAAAAGACTCCTGTGCTCCAGCCATGAACTCGTGGTTGCTGAGGCCGTGAACTCACAGATCTCTCTCTGTGAATTCAAGCACAGGGAGGTCTGGGACCTCAGTCTCCCAGGTGGATGAGTCTAAGCCAAGGCAGGAAGATTCATTCCCAAAGAAACTGAAAGCAAGAAAGGAAAATGACTTGGAAGGGCCCATGCTTGGAGCCGGCACTCAATATGCGTAGACTCATAGTTTCATCTACATTTTAATAAAGAAGTGGACTTCTGGACAAGAAGTGGGAACAGTCGCCCCAAATTCCTCTGCAGGTGAGAGTTAAAAGAAAAGTGAATGAGTTAGGGAAAACAGACACAAGGAAGGCAGAGAAAGTTCTTAAGCAGATGCAGGCCTTGGAAAGATATTTGACTCCCTTAAGAACCCTGTGTTTCTGCACACACACCCCCCGCGCCCCACCGTGGTTGGAGTCTCAGGGCCCTGCTCTGTCACACATGCAAAACCAATCTGCTCCCGTGACATGGAGCATGAAAGTTCATCTCCTAAAACTTTACACCCTATTGAAAGAATATAATAGTGTTAAAGAAAAGCTAATTCTGTGATCTTTTCACATCGGGCTACAGATGGGATGCCATTTTCAAGGGACATTTTTTTGCCCCCATTCTCGTCAAATAGCTCCTGAAATAAGCACAACACGGCCCCCTTGAATAAAATAAAATACCTTATTTAATTGCCTGAGTGACACTCAGAATTGTGCTGCCAAAGCAAGCCCAAACAGGCCCAAGCAGAAGCAATATTGAGGGGGTGACTTGACTACGAGGCCGCTCCAGCCCCGGCCCCCACCAACCGTGGGGCCCAGGCTGATGGAAATAAAAACAGGTCTGGGGAAATGCAAATGAAATCTGCAAAGGAGCCAGGAGCGAAGGGAGGAGAAAGGGTTGCCCAGGGTAATGAGCTCACTGATTGCAAGGATGGTACCTCAGTCTGACCTCCAGGGCTCCAAGGCTCAGGGCCATGGACCTGAGAGACAGGAAGGTAAGTAATCTGAGCACCCCCAACTTGAGCCACCAGCTCAACTCACCCGCTGCTGCCAGACTATGCCCCTTGAGCTCCAGAATTCTGGCCCCTTTCTGGCTTCCTTTGTACATTTTTGCCATTTGTGTGGACTTGCCTAGGGTTCCACCAGCTTTCTGCTATTTGTGAAAACAGCAAGCCTTGGATCTTCCAGGAGAGATCCAACTTTATTTATTTATTGAGTCCAACCCAATTTTTAAAAGATATCCAAGTACGGGGACACTGCCTACTTATTCTGTCCATGTCATCCACTGCTGGTCTCAAAAGAGCTTCATTGAAAGAGTTTTGAATTGTCCTGCTTTGTTGAAGAGATATTTTTTACAGGAAATATATATTACACCAAACAGATGGTGATCTTTCTCCAGCACATACCTTGCAAGAGCTGCTGTGATAAAATCATATTAGGAAGATTTATAACCAACGTGAACATTATTTCACACTATTTCAGTGTATAGAGATGGTAAATTCTCCACTCAGCTTGCTTTAGGATGACAAGGGTTATGGGACATTGTCAACATGGACTTCCTTTCCGAGCCTTGGCCTAGCCCAGCAAGAAGCTTGGAACACTGCCCACTCGCCTCTAACCCAAAGGCTCTTTCACAGTCAATAACTCAGAGTGACTACGTCATCCACTATCATATTTTGGGAAAAGGATTCAGGAACAGACATCTTTTTATTTTTATTTTTTAAAATGTTTCTTTATTTTTTGATAGAGCACAAGTCAGGGAGGGGCAGAGAGAGAGGGAGACACAGAATCTGAAGCAGGCTCCAGTCTCTGAACTGTCAGCACAGAGCCCAATGCGGTTCTCGAACTCACAGGCTATAAGATCATGACCTGAGCTGAAGTTGGACGCTTAACCGACTGAGCCACCCAGGTATGCCAAGAACAGACATTTTATAAGGTTGGCTATTTATTATGACTATTAGGAGTAGGTCCCACCGACCTATGCATGTTGCCCTAATCCTGACATGTCCACCAGAGAGGCCAGTGAGGGCTACAGTCACCTGGAGGAAGGTGTACATGGTTTCTTTCACAAAGATGCAGCTGACTTATCAAGCGCATTTCCAGACAGAGGAAGAGTCTGTTCTGATCTGCGCAAAGTCAGTACTGAACCAGCTATGTGACTGTGCCCCCTTATGTCCCCAAAACGAAAGAACACGTTCCTATGGTGATTGTATCCAACTGGAATGAGCTCTTTCCAATGGGATCAGTGGAAACCAGGAAAAAAGGCACAGCAGTTAAAAAGTTTCAATCCTTGCCCAGACTGTAAGGTTTCCTTCAGGATTTTACCTGAAAAAACAAGCAGAAAAATCACAAAATCCCATGAAGGTATTAACCCAAAAGGCCAGCCCAGGTGCCGACCAATAGCTTGGACACCAGGGTTTTCCAGATCAGGACAAGAGAGTCTCAGAAAGTACATTGTGTGGGATTCTAAAGGGACTGTTTTGGAGTGTCTGTGGCTCTAACTGTGTGCCTCTGAAGATACTGTGCCAGTCTGGGGAAAGAAATCTCCCACTTTTTTTTTTCACACGGATTTTGACCAAAAAAAAAAAAAAAAAAAGCATAATAGTTTAAGTGGAAAAATCCCTGAAATAGAAGTCAAGAGACAGAAGTATTCCTAGTTCAGCCTTAAAATATTCATAATTTATGAACCAGTGATTTCACATCTAGGTATCAGTTCTAGGGAAAGAATCTAAAATGCAGACATAGACTCCTGCATAAAAACGTTCACTGCAGCACAACGTGTAATAAAAATCCTGGGAATCGTTGAAATAGCTGGTGGTTAAGGTATGGTTAATTCATGCAATTAGTGTTTGAACGGAATTTTTAATAACACAGAACAGTAATGGTAAGTGAATAAAGAAGGATATAAATACAATATGTAAAACTGGGGGTCAGAGGCACAGAAAAGCGACCAGAGGTAAATGTGCCAAAACATTAGTATTTTTTGCCTTTAGGTAGTGGGGTTATGAGTGATTTATTTTTCTGTTTCTTGCCATTTATTATACTTTCCAACTTTCCTACAATTAAGCATCGTGTACTCTATGAAAAAATCAGTAAAAGGAAAAGGGTATTATTCTGGCTGCGAAATGCCAGTTCTAAGTGTGGGTACATATGGAAGCCCCGAAGCCTTTGCAGGGCATGCGTGAGGCCATGCTGTGATGCGCAGTGGAGGGCCTTTGGGGAGAGACTTGTGCCTCATCCTTGTAAGGGCAATGCCAGAGGCCCTGAGAAAGACAGAGCCTTCACAATAATATGTATGGATATGGATGGAAGTCTAATGATGAATCACGAAAGTCTGTTGAGCTCAGGTGAGTGATTCCTTCCAAATTCAATCAACTCCGAGAGAGCAGTAACAATTACATTTTGGCATCTCTAAGTGGGAAGGCCTCTCACTGGATCATGAGGAACTTCCCTCTCTGGGACACCATCTTGTGTCCATGTATGGCATCTCTAGTCACCTCACTACAGTTGCAATGCTGACATCTGAGTTGGGTTTTAAAGGATGAATACGAGTTTCCCTATATCCTAGAGAAGCAGTGACAACTGCATGTTCAGAGACAAGTGCTTATATGGAAATGACCTTGGGGGAGCTGTAAGGAATTTCATGTGGTCGTGCTAACCGTTTGGAGAATGGAAGGGGAATGGCAAAAATGGAGGCTGAACAGGTAGCTGGGGATCAGGAGAGAGGATTTCCATTCAGGGGGTGGCTGTCATCCTTAAGTTGACAGGTGCCTCACACATCTTTCAGCTGAAGAGTGAGCGACACTGCAGTTGTTTCCAACATTGGTGATACACATTCTCTCATCACGAATTTTTATATTTGGTTCCTCTGTTTTTTTCTAATGTCCTGTTTTTTAAAAACATGGGCTCACTGTTTAGCATCATCCTAAATGATACCTATAATATCTAGGCTTGGTATGCTAGTTATATTTTTAAATGTTTATTTATTTATTTTGAGAGAGAAAGAAAGAGAGAGCATGGGCAAGGGAGGGCAGAGAGAGAGAATCCTAAGCAGGCTCCGTGCTGACAGCAGAGAGCCTGATGTGGGCTCAAATTCATGAATTGTGAGATCATGACCTGAATTGAAATCAAGAGTTGGATGCTTAACTGGTGCCCCTGCTTATATTTTTAATATAGATAATGTAATTATATATATATATTTTAATGTTTTATTTATTTTTGAGAGAGAGTGTGTGTAAGCAGGGGAGGGTCAGAGAGAGAGGGAGACAGAGAATCTGAAGACAGGCTCCAGGCTCTGAGCTAGCTGTCAGCACAGAGTCTGACATGGGGCTCAAACCCACGAACTGCAAGATCATGACCTGAGCCAAAGCCAGATGCTTAACTGACTGAGCCACCCAGGCACTCGTATTTATATACATTTTAAAATATATTTCAATATAGATAATGTAATGAATGTCTCTTAAAATAAAAATAATCCACTCATGTACTACCTTAAGTCACTCTGGAAACACCTATCACACTTGTCCAAAGCTGTCACTGTTGATTCATTCAACAATAATTTTGAGTATCTACTACATGCCAACAGCTATGAATAGATAGCATTAGGGACATGAGGACAATGTTGACGGCATCATGAAATTATGACAGTTAAATAAACCTATTACAAAGGAACTAGGTTTTTAAAAGATTCATGTAGAAATACCGTGCAAGATGGTTTATAGTAATAAAACTATAAATAGAAAGACTTGTTGGAAGGCTCTCACAGCGGCCTGGGTCCACCCTGGATGAACGTTTGATGTAAGGCACCGGCAGCAAATGAAAAGGGGAGACACATGTGAAGTACTCTCATGGCCAGTGATTTGCATGTTCTCTCCTGAGGAGCCGCGGGAAAGGAAGCCTTGGAGAATTTGGTTCACATGTTGTTCTCTTCATCTGTGGACACCCCATCTCTTCCAAGAGAGATTGTCTGGCTCAGCCTCCTCCTGGTGGGCCTGCCCTACAGTGGAAAGTGAACAATGGTGTCCCCCAGGCTGCCGTGCAGTGAAGCCTCGACTTTAACTTAGGTTCCAACACTAAAATGCACTCTCGCAAGACTAGAAACTTGGATGTGAGTTAACTTGGGGAAAAAAGAATAGGAAGCTTCCTTTTTTATTTATTGATTTTATTTTTTTCTGGGGTGGACGTAGAAGGCTTAGCATGGCTTCAGAACACACTCTCCTGGCGAAGGCTCATGAGCAAACCACCGCCATGTGGGCATGATCCCGGGGCGGCAGCCGGCCCGGGATTTCCTTATTTCCCTTCCTGCCAAACGATGCAGCCAGGAGGAGCTCTTTCAATGGGTAATTTGACAGTGGTACTCTGGAATCATCTCCGGGGGCCTAGGCTGAAGCCTGCTCTTTAAGACCTTCCAGTAATTTCACACCCATTCCCTTTATTAAATCCTTCTTTTCTGAAAATACCCACCATAGATTCTGTTTTTTACACTTCCTCTCTGACTGATACCACCACTCAAGCTCCTGTTTGGTTGAAAACTGTCTTACAACATGTGTGTGGGTGTGCGTGAGCGTGCACATGTGATTTGTGTGCATGTGAATGCTTCATACCATAAGTTCTTTCAAAGTAGACTAGAAGGTCTAGTAGGCCAGATTTGTCTCTTATACTTCTCTTCTTCTATGTCACATATACAATATTCATTGAGTTATTTTGAAAAAGGTACTACTTGTCTTCCCAGTTCTGATTCCAAAAATAAATCGGGATCACCCAGGAGAGAATAGAAAATGCACTGTTGACTCAGAGGAAAAGACTCCCAGGCCCATGGCTGGGAAATGATGCCCCCTTGTGTGGGTGTGATCTTAGAGGTGTTTCGGTGCCCTCATGGTGACATTAGATTTAACCACAGTGGAGATGAGGGAGAGAGGGTATATGACAGATTTTAGTGTTATATGAGGTCTGCTCCTCCTGTCTTGTTGAAGGGAGAAAAGGAAGCCCTGCCTTGTTATGGTATGTTGTGTCTGTTATGTCGGAGGGCTAACACCTCAGCACAAAGGATCTGCTCTAATGAGCCTGAACTGCTTGGGGTCATGGCTCTGGACCCTGGCTGCCTAGCAGAATTCCCTGCTAGAGCTGATGACCTGTCCCGCCCTGAGATCCTGATTTATTTCATCTGGACGGGGTCCAGGAATCACTATCTTTTAAAAGCCCCCCAGTAAGTCTAATGTAGCATGATTGGGAAGCATTGACCTTGAGTTCAAATGTTTTGCCATGTAAGAGTCATTGTGTTTCCTTGTGATTTCTGACATCTCTACCGTAGCTCTTGTTCAGTCTGCTTTTTCATTCATGGAATCTTTCATTTATGCCTTTTCTTTCTCATTTGTTTTTCCCTGTCAGAAAAGTTTTCGATGTAGTATTTTCTAAATTTTGTTTATCCTATAATTTATAATTTACTTTTGGCAGATAGCTTATTTTGCACCACTCAGTTCTAAATATTTCCTAATTCTTGTTATGATTTATTTTATGACATATGGGTTATTTTTTTAGTGTGTATGTGTGTGTGTTTATTTAATGCTGTTCTTATAGGTGGTTTGGGTTATCGTTTGTAAATTAATTTGAAATTGATTAATATTGAGGTCAGAGCACATGATATGTATGACATTTGACGTCTCAGAATTTGGTTTGAGATTTGTTTTGTGGACTGACACATGCCTAACCTTTGCAAATATTTCAGATGGGTCCAGAAGGAATTTATTCCATATGTAGTGGTTCCTAAAATGTTGTCCCCAGACGAGCAGCATTACCCGGAGCTTGTTAAAAACCAAACTTTCAGGTCCCACTCCAGACCTACTGAACCAGAAGCTCAAGGGGCGGGGCAGGGCAGGGGGTGCACTGGGTGGTAATAAGCTCTCCGAGGAAATTCCATGCCACCCAAGTTTGCAGACCACTGCTCTAATAGTTCAATTCAGGGCTTTGCATTAGAATTAGATATAGTCTGAGGGGCCCTGGGTGGCTCAGTCAGTTCAAGTGTTCTACTTTGGCTCAGGTTCATGGGTTCAAGCCCTACATTGGGCTCTGTGCTGACAGCTCAGAATCTGGAGCCTGCTTCAGATCCTGTGTCTCCCTCTCTCTACCCCTCTCCTGCTCATGCTCTGTCTCTGTCCCTCTCCCTCTGAAAACAATAATAATTTAAAATAAGACTTAGATATAGTCTGTTCATTGTGTTGTTTTAATCCTTCGAATTTTTGGTGGTTTGATCTTTCAATTTCTGAGAGAGATGAATTAAAATCTCTCACTACCTTTTGGATCATCAATTCATCTGTGTTTTATTTTGAATTATGGCATGCTTTATTTGGAGGCTACAGTTATTAAGACTAAATTTAAAATATTTGCATTGTACCAGAATTGTTTTGCTTTTATCATTATGCAGTAACCCTCTTTCTCCCTAATATTGGTTTTTGCATTAATGCCATTTCCCATTAGTATTGCAACTATAAAGGTTAAGTGTCATTTGTTGACATCTGCCAAATATATTTTTCTCTTCCCTTTATTTTCAGCTTCCATATTTCATATTTTAGCTATTATTTCTTATATAGCATAAAATTGAATATTGTTGTGTTCCTTAAATCTGGTATCTGCCATCTTTCATGGAAAAATAAAGTTTGTGTACATTTATTGTAACATTGATATATTTTAATCTATTTTCATTCTCTTATGGTATCATTTTTATTTATCAAGTTTTTTCTTTTGTTTCAGTTTTTCCATTCTTGCTTTCTATTGAGATTATTATTTTCCTTACTTCTTCTGGTGTACAAGTCATTTATTCCATTTTGAAATTTAGCAGTTACCTGTGCAGTTTAACCATACACTCTTGAAGTTTAAAATTAACCAATAATCTCTGCAGAAATGTGCATAAAATGTTCATCAAAATAGACCAGATGCTTTCATTAAAAGCTGAAATCTTTTAGAGCACATTCTCGGTCCGCAAGTGTTTTAAATTAGAAAACCATAGCAATCAGATATGTAAAAACAAAAACAAAAACAAAAACACCAAATATTTGAAATCTAAATAATACATTTTTAAATGATCCATTGATCAAAGAAAAAAATTAAAAGGTAATTAAAACTATTTTATAGTTTGTAGAGAGATAAATATGTACATTAAAATGCTTATATTAGAAAAGAAGATTTGAAATCAGTTCACTAAGTTTTCAAATTAAGAAGCAAGGAACAACAACAACAAAAACCTCAAGCAAATTAGATCTAATGATTAAAAACTATAGAGAAGAGCAGGAATCAACTGAGAGAGAGAGAGAGAGAGAGAGAGAGAGAGAGGGTAAGAGAGACTTATCAAAGCCCAAATTTGTTTCTTAGAAAGTATTATTAATATTTATAAATTCTTTCAAAACTGAATAAGAAAGAAAGTGGAGAAAATGCAAATTAAGAATACTAGTAACTCAAGAGTGGATATTCTTGTAGATATGATAGACATTAAAAGAATAGTAAGAGACTCTGAGAAGTGACTTCATCTGAATACATTCGACAGCATAGGAGAAAAGGACTCATTTTATGAAAAGCCCAATTTGCCAAAACTGCCTCAAGAAATAAAAATTTTAAAATTGAATAGTCTCTACCTGTTAAAAAACTTAAATTTCTAATAAAAGGCTTTCACACAAAGAGAACCAGACCCAGGTGGTTTCACTGGTGAATTCTATCAAAACACTTACATGAGAATAAGAGCATCTAACCAAACTCAATCGGGAAATAAAAGAGAAGGGGCTGTTTCCCGAGTCAGTTTATGAGGCCAACATAAATGCTGATTTAAAAAAGCCTGACAAAGATATTGCAAAGAAAGAAACTTAGAGGCCAATAAATCTTACAAATATCAGTGCAAAATACACTACAAAATATTAGCAAACTCAGTCCAGCAATATAAATATTAATGAAATGGGATTTATCCCAGAGATGTGAAGCTGATTCTTAGCAAAGTCAAAATAAAACAGGCAAAAACCCGGAAAACATTCGGAAAACTGCAGAACAGGAAGCTTCCTTACTCTACTAAGGAACATTGACAATGCTCCTACCGTCACACTAAATTGGTAATATAGTAACGACTTTTCACCAAATGTGGGAATAAGGCAACGCTGGCTCTTCTCATTACTCCTGTTACCCATCAGAGTGGAGGTCTCAAGACAAAAAGACAAAAATAAATAAATAAATAAATAAATAAATGATACAAAAATTCACTCAAGAGAAATAAAACTCTTTTTTTCATGGCGGACACATTTGCCCTTAAAAGTGTTTCTCAAAGTGTTGTCCAGGGACTCCTTGCAGGTCCCTGAGTCTCTTTCAAGGAATCCAAGAGGTAAAAGCTATGTTCGCAATGAGACTACGATATTATTTGCATTGGAATCCACATTGTTTCAGAAGTGTACGCTGTAGTCTTGCGAAGGCAAGATGTGTGATATTGTAACAGCCAGAATGCAGACACCGAGGGGCGAGCCCAGCCGTCTCCACTAAGCTAGACATTGAAGACGTTTATAGACACGTCTAAATTTACTCTTCTGGTTTTCATTTTGTTTTAGAAAATAGAATGCTTTTTCATTAAATGTGTTATTTATGTTAACATAGAATGAGTGTATGATTTGTAGGCGTGGGAGTTACACAGATACGTGTCAAAGCTCATGGAATGGTGCCCCTAAAACCGGTGCATTTCCTTGCAGAAATTTTAAAAGTTGATTTGAAGAGAATTACCAAGACCGTTTCAAAACAATTGAAATATGTAAGTGATCACAGGTTGCCAGGTATTAAAATTAATAACAGGGACGCCTGGGTGGCTCAGCTGGTTGAGCAGCCGACTCTTGGTTTCGGCTAGGGTCATGCATGATCTTGCAGGTCATGAGCTCCATCCCCGCATCGGGCTCTGCACTGCTTGGGATTCTCTCTCTCCCTCTCTTCCTGGCTTCCCCTGCCTGTACTCTCTGTCTCTCTGTCTCTGTCTCTCTTTCTCTATAAATAAATAAATAAATAAATAAATAAATAAATAAATAAACTTTAAAAATTTTAATAACAAAGTTGGTGAAGACTAGTTGATGCATGTAATAGATTAGGGAACCCAGAGACTAACTTCTTCCCTCTTCACATTCTCTCATCAGTTCACTCAAATATGTTTTGAACGATGGAATGACTTTTCATCCCCATCCAAAAGGTGATGTTTCTCCAGTTCTATGCGCCTGAGGGAAATTCTTCATTTTTTTCACTAGTAATTAGGAAAGCCTCCTGATTAACCCAGAGATTAAGGCCATCTTTCAGTGACAGAGCTGGAAGGTCCTTTTCTCCACCGTTCTTACCGTTCCAAGACTCCACATTTGTTGTCTGATATGGGGCCTACCCACCCCCATTTCCCTTCAGAACAAACTTTCCTGCCAGCATCCAACATCTCAGAGAAGGGTTACAAATAGAAATAGAAAAGTCCAAAGTGAATTAAAATACCAGGTTGTTGACAGGAGAGAAAAAAAATAGCCCCTGCTAATAACCTGATTTGACATCTGATTTATGAGGTCCTAAAAGGACAGTCATAAAAAATGTGTAAGTGAAGGAATAACCCCAAGTGATTTACAAAGGCCCTGGGAGTGTGTGCGAGGGGAGGCTCTGAAAGGGAGAGCAATAAATCTGGCCAGAGAAGCCATGCTTGATCCCTTCATCCTCCAAAGCCTGAGCACCCAGGGAGTTTCTGGTTGTAACAGTTTCCATTGAGCCTTTCATGCAGCAAAGATTTCCCCGGTCTCCTGCCCATGGGCAGCATTTGGCAAAGCACAGTATATTTCTGTATATATGGCAGGGACTGGAAGGTACAAGGTAGGACCCAAAGTGTGGGTGAACTGACCATATGATAAACCAAACTTCTAAGCCAGAGAGCAGAGGCATTGGTGTAGAATAAGTAGAAGCAACTAAAGAAGTTCAATTTTGTAAATGTAGATTTATTTATTTTGAGAGAGAGTGTGTGCACAGGAGCAGGGGAGGGGCAGGGTGGGTAGCAAGAATCCCAATTCGTGCTGAGAGCGTGGAGCCCAATGAGGGGCTCAATCTCATGAAATGTGAGATCATGACCTGAGCCAAAATCAAGAGTCGGACACTTGAGCTGTCAGTGACTGAGCACCCAGGTGCTCCAAGAAATTCAACTTTAAGAAGAGAAAACTCCAGGGAGAAGAGATGGCTATTTTCAAATATCTCAAAAAGAAGAGGAAGAAATCTAGGTCTCTGGAGGATATTGAGACCAATAAGCTAAAGAAAAGCAAACTCCATCCACCAATATTTATCAAGCCTTTTCTCTGTGCCACACACCATTCTAGAAGCAAAGCATCTAGCAGTGATGCAAAAGACTGACTGAGTTCCTGAAGCCTCTGGAAGTTCCATCTTAGAGGGAGAGGAAGGAAGAACTATAATAATAAACAATTAAACAAACTAATGTTATTTCAGATATTTGGAGGTCTTACAAAGGCACAGGGAATGCAAGAGAGTGTGGGCAAGCATGGGACAGGAAAGGAAAACTTATTTATGGCAGGTGATCAGGAGAGTCTCTCTGAGAAAGGGGCCTTTGAGCTGACATCTGAAAAACAAGGAGGATCTAACTTTGTGATGATTCGGAGAAGAAGGATCCAGAGAGAAAGAATGGTAAGGACAGCTGTGCCTGGGATGTCTGCTTTCAAAGGGACAGAGAAGCCTATTATTCCTCTGGGACGCAACGAGGTAGGAAATGGAGAGATGATATTAGGGACACAGGTGGGGATGAGACTGTAGGCCTCGTGGACCTTGGGAAGGAGTCTGTATTTCCCACCAGGGGGAATGGGATCAGCATAAGGTGAGCACACATTTGACCTTAGCTCACGTCTGACCTCAGAGGCAGCTGGATGGGTAGTTCCTATGCACACTTTCAATACCCCAACTCAAGAATGACTTGAGGAAGCCATTCTTGGAAGAAGTACACTGCCAGATATCAAGGCTTATTATAAAACTACAAGAGTAAAGGTAGTGTGGTAATAGCCCAAAGACAAAGAAACCAGTGGAACAGAATAGAAAGTCTAAAACCAGATCCATATACACATAGCAACTTGATTATAAGAATAATGACACTGTAGAACAGTGTGGGATGGATGGAGTTCCGTATAGTGTAGATGTAAATGTAGAAAGTAAAACAATGAAGTTTTGAGAAAAAGTCATGGAAGCGTATATTCATGACCTTGGGTGGGCCAAAAAAATTAAAGACCTTCTAGTAAGACACATACAGCACAACGCATGAAGAAGATTTGTACACTGGGATACTTTTAAATCGAGAATTTAACAAAGATATCATTAAAAGGGGAAAAGGTAAGCCACAGAGTAGAAGAAGATATTTGTAATATATACATGACAAAAGATTAGTATACAGAACAGGTAAAAACTTTGCATAAAATGATAAGAAAATGATGGGCAGTCCAACGGAAAAATAGACAAAACGACTTAAGGGGCACTTCACAAGAGGGTGTCCAAATGTCCAATGAAGGGCTTACCATCACTACCCATTTTAGATGCAAATTTAAACCATAATTAGATACCACTGCACACCCACCATCATGGCTAAGGTTAGAGAAACTTGTAATTAAAAAAAAAAAAAAGGTAGGGAGAGAGAGCTTTAAAAAGACAGAAAAAAAATCTCTCTTGATCCCAGTTCCTTCTGCTACTAGCATTGCAAGTATCAAGAGAAGGGCATAGGTGAAAATGTCATTACTACCCAAAGCAATCTACACATTCAATGCAATCCCCATCAAAACTGCACCAACATTCTTCTCAAAGCTAGAACAAACTATCCTCAAATTCGTATGGAACCACAAAAGACCCCGATTAGCCAAAGTTATACTGAAGAAGAAAACCAAAACGGGAGGCATCACAATCCCAGACTTTAGCCTCTACTACAAAGCTGTCATCTTCAAGACAGTATGGTATTGCCACAGAAACAGACACATAGACCAATGGAATAGAATAGAGAATCCAGAACTGGGCCCACAAATGTATGGCCAATTAATTTTTGACAAAGCAGAAAAGAGTATCCGATGGAAAAAAGACTGCCTCTTTAGCGGGTGGTGCTGGGAGAACTGGACAGCAACATGCAGAAGAATGAAACTAGACCACTTTCTTACACTATACACAAAAATTAACTCAAAATGGCTGAAGGACCTGAATGTGAGACGGGAAACCATCAAAACCCTTGAGGAGAAAGTAGGAAAAAACCTCCTAGA
>NC_043710.1:42103378-42107598 GCF_006229205.1 Suricata suricatta
TAGGGATTTACCCAAGAGAGACAGAAATGCTGAGGCATAGGAGCACATGTACCCCAATGTTCACAGCAGCACTGTCAACAATAGCCAAATCATGGAAAGAGCCTTAATGTCCATCAACTGATGAGTGGGATCAAGAAGATGTGGTTTATATATACAATGGAGTATTACATGGCAATGAGAAAGAATGAACTCTGGCCATTTGTAGGAAAGTGGATGAACCTCGAGGGTGTCATGCTAAGCAAAATAAGTTAGGCAGAGAAGGACAGATATCATATGTTTGCACTCATAGGTCTAACAGGAAAACAGGAGAAACCTAATGAAGGACCAGGGGGAGGGGAAGAGGGAAAGAGAGTTGGGGAGAGAGAGGGAGGCAAAACTTGAGAGACTATTGAATGCAGAAAATGAACTGAAGGGAAAGGGGGAGAAAGGAAAAGAGGTGGTGGTGATGGAGGAGGGCACTTGTGGGGAAGAGCACTGGGTGTTGTATGGAAACCAATTTGACAATAAACTATTTTTTAAAAATAAGAAAAAAAAAGACCTTTATACATGTTGTAAAAAAAAAAAAAAGATTGTTTAACAAAAGCAATAAAAGTATAGTTTAAAAAAAAAGAGAGAAGAGCATAGGAGGCAGAAGAGATATGCAAAGGCCCTGTGGTAACAAAGGCCCTGGGAAGGTTAAGGAGGTGGGTGTGGCTGGAGTTGAGAGGGAGGGAAAGAGAAATAGCTGATGAAGTTGGGTGGGGTAGAGCCAGTGGTATGAGCAGAGGATGCAGAGTCTTGCAATAAAAATTTTAAATATTTATCTGAGAGAGTAAACCTTTGAAAACTTGGGATCAGAGGGCAGGAATGACACAATGTTTAAAAACTTGGCTTACAAACTCTTTTACATCTGTTTTTCTCACAGTCTCCTTTTTGCCTCACTTATTCAGCCTTTAAACATTTTTTTTTCACTTATAACAAAGGTGATTGCGCAGGTAGCATGCATCATGCCTTCCACCCCACAGAGAGCCCGTAGCTCAACAGGAGAGGAGGCATGCCCAGCCCACCTTTATCACTGGAGCTCCATGGGGCTCAAGCCCAGGCTGGCAGCCTTTCTCACTCTACACCTTCTCTCCATGATCTCCATGCCCGTGAGTTCAGCCCATGACCTATGGTTATCCACTGGCATGCTTTGTCCAGGACTCAGAGGTTTCACAGTAGGTGCTACTTTTCTGTGCTAAAATTAGAAATCCTAAGCAAACTGGGATGAGTTGACCACCCTAGAGCTGAGAACCCCATACGTACCATTTGCAAGCCCATGTGTCCATCTGGCACCAGACACCCCTGCTTGAGGCATTGTGGCTATCCTACGCTCAACTTGCCTAATCCTGAACTCCTGATCTCTCCCAATCTCAGCCTCCTCCAACTTCCCCAGCCCGGTGAATGGCGCTCCCAGTGTCCTGACTGCCAAAGCCAGAAACCCACACATCATCAGTACCGTCTCTTTCTTGCTGCCACCTTCAACCAAATCATTCACACCATGGATATTTCTGACCATGAAACAATGAGCATAACAATATGTCTGCTCTCAGAAAGCTCAGACTGTAGTTGAGGAAAACAGACAATATACAACAAATACACAGCTCCTCACCACGTCAGTGCTATGAAGGCTGCTAAAGCAGGATAAGAGAGCACAGCTTGGCAGTGGACCAGAGGTTCTGATAGGATGGTCAGGAGGATCTCTCTCAAGTTAAGACATGTGAGGAGAGACTGGAATAATATAAGGGAGAAAGCCATGCAGAAATTTGAGGGAAGAGTGTTCCTCACAAAGGGAATGGCATATGCAAAGGCCCTGGGCACAGTCGGGGAACATCCAGGCGGTCGGTATAGCTAGACTAAAATAAGAAAAACAGAGGGTGGCAACAAATATCAGAAATAACAAGGCAAGATTATGTTTTGTTTTGTGGGCCATTGTTAGAACTTCGGCTTTCACTCAGTGTAAGTGAAAGGGAAATTGTTGGAGAGTTTTGAGAGAAATGGCCTCATCTGATGTATGCTTTAAGAGAATCAGACTGTGGGGGCACCTGGATGGCTCAGTCAGTGAAACGTCTGACTTCAGTTCAGGTCATCATATCACAGCTTGTGAGTTCAAGCCTCATGTCGGGCTCTGTGCTGACAGCTTGAAGCCTGGAGCCTGCTTCACATCTGTCTCTGCCTCTCTCTGCCCCTCCCCAGCTCATGCACTGTCTCTGTCTGTCTGACTCTTTCTCTCTCACTCTTTCAAATATAAATAAACATTAAAAATTTTTTAAGAAATAACCAGGATCAGACTGTGAAGGAGATCAAGGGTAAATAGAGGAAGAGGAGGTAGGAGGCTACTACCATCATCCAGACAAGAGAAGACAGGAGCTTGGACTAGGGGGAAACAGAGGAGTTGGTGAAAGTGACTGGACTGGGTATATCGCAAAAGTAAGCAGACAGACTTTGCTAATGGATCTGATATTGATGGTGATGGGAAGTGGTGGTGAGGAACAGAAGAGGAAAGGGTATCTTCAACACTGTCTTAAATATATCCACCTCTTACGGTTCCCCTGCCACCAGTCCGATCCTAGCAAATGTCAGCTCTCGCTGGAAACTTGGCAATAGCAAATAGCCAGTTGGTTGGCCCCGCTCTATCCTCTTGCCCCTCTCTGAGTCATTCTACACAACACACTCAGTATAACTTTAAAAAAATTTTTTTTAATGTTTGTTTTTTGAGACAGAGAGAGAGACACAGACAGAGTGTGAGCAGGGGAAGGGCAGAGAGACAGGAAGACAGAATCTGAAGCAGGCTCTAGGCTCAGAGCTGTCAGCACAGAGCCCGACACGGGGCTCGAACTCACAAACTGTGAGATCATGAGCTCAGCCGAAGTTGGACGCTTAACCAACTGAGCCACCAGGTGCCCCATAACTTTTTAAAACTTGGGAGTGATCATGCCACACCAGTGCTCAAACCCCATCTGTGACTTGGCCCTGCCTAAAAACTCCAATCTTGAATGAGGCCTTCCAAGCTCTCTGTCACCTTTCTTTGCCCATTTCACCAGCCACATGCCCACACCATCCCCTCCCGCCCTACTCCTTCTGTCTGGAGCTTATCACCCCTTCTCAATCACCCTAGATAGATCATTCATTCATTTGTTGGATCTTTAATTGTAACTTTTTCAGGGAAACCTCTCTTGCATCCCCTTGCTCTTCTCCTGTGAGAAATCTCTTACTTTCCTTTGTCACCATGATCAACAGCAATTAATTGTGGCATCATCTGTTAATATCTGTTCTTGCCACTAGAGCATAAAATCGATAAAATTGACAACCAGGTGCATTTTGCATACTGCTGTATTCCTAGCATCTAGCATCATATTTTGCTCAGGTTAAGTGTTTGATTTTTTTTTTTAGGTAAATGATTGAATACTTGAAAACTGGTTCACATATGAAGTCAACAGACCAATAATCTCAGTTATGCAAAGACTCACAAATTATTTGACTCATGTGTTCCTCCTGAAAAATTACTCCAAGATCTACTTCAGCCAGCTGAAAAAAAAAAAGAATCAAAATTTAAAACTCATAAATAGTAAAGTCATGGTGTGGAAGAACTGGTAATGAGCAACTGAAAGCATTTAAGCACATAATTTATTCTAAATAACTGTGGTAAATATGGTTACAAAACAGAATGAAAGTGTCATAAATAATTCTGGAAAGAGAAGACTCCTAATTCATGAAATTAAGAACAATTAACTGGGTAAAATTATCATCTTACGTCAATTAAAACTAGTGGTTGCGGGTAAAACAAGGAGGGGGGAAAGATGTATTGTCCATCTTCATTGAAGGAAGTAAATAAATTATAGATACATTTATAGTATAAGAGCAAATGTATTTTTTTGGATTAGAAGAACAATATTGTTTTTTTATTTATTTTTTAATAGTATATTTTCAAATTGGTTTCCATAATACACCCAGTGCTTCTCCCCACAAGTACCTCCCACCACGAACATAACCCCCTTCCCTCCCTTCCCCCTCCCCCTTCAGTCCATGGTTTGTTTTCAGTATTCAATAGTCTTTCATGATTTGTGTCCCTCACTCTCCCCAGCTCTCTATCCCCCTTCCTCTCCCTATGGTCCTCTGTTAGGTTTCTCCTGTTAGACCTATGAGTGCAAACATAGGGTATCTGTCCAACTCCACCTGACTTATTTCACTCAGCATGACAC
>NC_043710.1:42107698-42109622 GCF_006229205.1 Suricata suricatta
CCAGAAAAAGTCCCAAATCAGGGAGGTGAGAGAAAGTGACTGTTAAGAGACTACAATGATAAGCAGCCCCTGGAAACACAAAATCTGGAGTTCAGACTTAGTCCTGATACCCGAGGATTTCAGTTGAGGAATCCCTGAAGAGCTACACTTAAGACAACTAGTAAATAATAGAGGCCTTCTTGTGGTAGGAGAAAAATAATTTGTTCATAGCTTTCCAGAAAGAAAAAAAAAATCAGTGAAGAAAGATAATGAATCGAAGGTTTTTTTAAATTTAATTTTAAAACCATTCTTATTTTAAAAATATGTCTAAGCTCAAGTAGAAATTACATTACATTTCAGGAAACAGGACTAAATCACTAAAAATCAAGGAAAACAACAATAGAGACATGCTTATCAATGATTTAGTTATTTGGAATTAGTGAACATGGCCTTTTAAAAAATTAGATATGACTTATATGTTTATGACTTAGATGAGAAGGTGTGGAAATAGATCTGACATTTATTTAAAATCATTAAATAGAAATTCTAGAGCTAAAAAATGAAGGAACTGAAAATAAGAATTCAACAGAGGGATTTGCAATTATTAACTATTAAGTAGAAACAAACAAAAAAACAAACTATGAATTAGAAGATACATCCATAGAATATGTGGCATGCAGCACAAAGAGAAAAAAGAGGTGTAAATGAAAATTAATGATACAGTGTAAGCGATATATACACAATTTGAAAAAAATGTAGTATGAAAGAATTTGTAAATTCAAAAGAAAAGAGAAAATTTGGAAGAAGCAATATTTGAAGCAAGGCCAGATGAGAATTTTCCAAAACTGAACAAAAGTATTAACCCCAGACTCAAGAGGCTCTATCACCTACAATTAGAACACATTTTACACACACACACACACACACACACACACAATTGCACTCACAATAAACATGTGCACTGACTTCTCATCAGAAACAGTGCAAGCTAGAAGATAAATACCTTCAAAGTGCTTTTTAAAAAGCTATCAATGTAGAATTCTATATCCAGACAAAATATCTTTCAAAAATAAGAACATAATGGAAACATTTTCCAATAATCTAATCCTGAGAGCATTTATCACCAACAGACCTGCACTGCCAAGGATGTTAAAGTTCTTGAGAATGAAGGAAAATGACACCAGATGGAAAATCAAATCTGCATGAAAGAATAAGGAGTTCTGGAAATGGTAAATAGATAGGTAAATATAAGACTTTTTTCCCACTTAATTCCTTTAAGATATAATTGACTATTTAGAGCAAAGGTAATTATATTTTGTGGGATCATAACATGTAGAAATAAAATGTTTGAGAACAACAACATAAAATATGGGGGTTGATTGAAGGATATTCTTGCAAAGTTAGTACATTATATGAGAAGTGATATATTAACTTATGGTAAATTATGATAAATTAACAAAAGATATTGTAATCCCTAATGCAACCACTAAAACATTTAAAATTAAATAAAGAGTTATAGCTACAAAAAAACCCCAAAAGATATGGTGGAGTTTAAAAACAATCCCCAATTAGTTCAAAAGCCATTGCAACAACAGGAGAAGTGGTCACAAATACGGATGTGATAAATAAAAAAATTATAAGATAGATTTAACTTCAATAATATTAATGATTATATTAAATATAAATGACATTAACACCTTAATTAAAAGTCAGAGATTAACAGATTGAATATGAAAGCAATATTCAAAAATATACTCATTTTAGTATAAAAACAAGAAGCTTAAAATTAAAAGATGAGGAGCACCTGGGTGGTTCAGTCAGTTAAGCATCTGACTTCAGCTCAGGTCATGATCTCACAGTTTGTGGGTTTGAGCCCCACATCAGGCTCTGTGCTGATGGGTTAGAGCTTGGGCTTGCTTCAGATTCTGTGTCTCCCTCTCTCTCT
>NC_043710.1:42109722-42193281 GCF_006229205.1 Suricata suricatta
ATAACACAAAAGCCAAAGAAAAATCACAAGTAAAATTAGAAAATATTTGTAAGGGGCACTGGGTGGCTCAGTCGGTTAAGCCTCTGACTTCAGCTCAGGTCAGATCTCATGTTTGTGGGTTCGAGCCCCGCGTCGGGCTCTGTGCTGACAGCTAGCTCAGAGCCTGGAGCCTGCAACTGTTCTGTGTCTCCTTCTCTCTCTCTCCCTCTCATGCTCTGTCTCTGTCTGTATGAAAAATAAATAAAACACTAAAAAATTTTTTAATAAAAGATAAAAATAAAGAAAATATTTTAAACTAACAATAGTGAAAATTAAACATAACAAGATCTGTGTATTCAACTAATTTAAGCAGTACTTAGGGAGAAAATTTAATTTTTGTTTATTTTAAAAAATAATAAAAAACATTGAAAATAAATGATCTCAGCTTCCACCTCAAGAAGGTAGAAAGAACAAACTCAAAGTAAAGGAAGTCTATAATAATAAGAATGAAAAATAATATAATAGAAGATGAGCAAACAATAAAGAAAAACCAATAAAACCAAAAGAATAAACAAAAGAAATCTGACAATGAAGAACAAAGTTGAAAGATTTATACCATCTAACTTCAACACCTACTACAAATTCTCAATAATTAAGACTTTGCTTTTCATAAAAAGAGATAAGTAAATGAATAAAACAGACTACAGCCCCAAAATATACCCATGCAGAGAGTAGTTGGATTTTTACAGGAACACCAGCCTAATTAAATGAAAAAAAGAACAGTCTTTTCAACAAATGGAATTTGAACAGCTGCGTAACCATGTGGTAAAAACAAAAACAAAAACAAAAACAAAACCCTCAATTCATTTATGTTAACACAAAAATTATCTCAAAATGGATCACAGACTTAACCATAAGGCTAAAAAATATTAAAGTTTTAGAATAAAACATAACAAAATGTTTGTAGTTTTATGGCAAACAAAGATGACTTGTGACACACTAGGATTTGCTAAAATTAGAAACTTACACTCTTCAATAGAACCATTAAGAAAATGATAAAGCGTGTCACAGACTGAAAGAAAATATTCACAAAACATATATCTGATGAAATACTGGTTTCCATATATAAAGAAATCTTAGAAAACAATAAATATCACAAGTTAATCATAGTAATATAAATAACCCAATGAGAAAGGAGGTAAAGGTTTGTAAATAGCCAATAAACACAAGATGATCAGCAGCATTAGTCTTCAGGAAAATGCACACTAAACTCACAATAGGATACTAACAGACACTCACAATAATGGCTAAAATTTAAAAACCTATGAAAAACAAATGTTGATAAAGAGGTAAACAGCTATAACTTTCATGCAGAGTTGGCAGTAGTACAGAATAGTACAATAACTTTAGAAAATATTTTTCATTTTCTTATGAAGCTATGCATAGACTTATATTATACAGTAGTTCCTTTTAATATTTACCTAAGATAAATAAAACCATATATTCATAAAGTGTTATTTTTTACATGGCATTTACAACTTCATTCAAACAAAGTTGGAGACATTATACTCCCCTATTTCAAACTGTATTACAGAGCTACAGTAATTAAAACAGTATAATATTGGCATTAAAAACATATATTGACTAATGGAACAGAAAATAAAGCCCAGGAATAAATCCATGGATGTATAATCAATTAATGTAAGACAGTGGAGCTAAGAATACACAATGGAGAAAGGACAGTTTCTTCCAGTTGGGAAAACTGGACAGCCAAATGCAAAAAAAAAAAAAAAAAAAAAAAATGGACCACTGTCTTACACTGTGCACAAAAACTAGGTCAACATGGATTAAAGATATGTACATAAGACCTGAAATCAGAAAACTAGAAAATAACATGGGCGGTAAGCTCCTTGATAATAGTCTTAACAGTAATTTTTTAAATCTGACACTAAAAACATAAACAACAAAACCAATAATGAACAAGTGGGACTTCCTCAAACGAAAAGCTTCTGCACAGCGAAGGAAGTCATCAAAATAATGAAAAGGCCACCAACTGAACTGGAAAAAATCGTTGCAAATCATCTATCTGATAAAGGTCTAATATCCAAACTATATAAAGAACTCATAAAACTCAATAGCAAAAGGGTAAACAATCCAAACAAAGAGGCAGATCTGAATAAACCATCTTCTGAAGACATACAATGGCCAGAAGGTACATGAAAAGATGCTCAACATCATTAATCATCAAGGAAATGCAATCTAAAACCACAGTGAGATATTCCCTCACACCTGTCAGATGGCTATTAACAAAAGGACAAAAACCCCAAGTGTTGGAGAGGACATGGAGACAAAGGCACCCTTTGGCACTGTTGGTGGGAATGCAAACTGGTATAGCCACTATGGAAAAAAGTATTTAGATTCCTCAAAAAATTAAAAATAGAACTACCATATGATCTAGCAAGTCCACTTCTGGGTATTTATCTGGAGAAAACAAAACTATTAATTTGAAATATATATGAACCTCCATTTTCTTTGCAGCATCATTTACAATAGCTAGATACAGAAACAATCTTAAGTGTCCATTAGTAAATGAATGGATAAAGATATTGAGTGTGTGGACATATATATAATATATATAAATGATACATTTTATAAAAATATGTAATATGTAATAATCTGTATGTATTTATATTTTGTTTATAATTTGTAATTTTTTTTCGAAAGAGAGAGCATGAGTGGGGGAAAGGGACAGAGGGAGAGTGAGAATCTTAAGCAGTCTACATGCTCAGCACAGACAGACCTGATGCAGGGCTTATCCCACATCCTGGGGATCATGACCTGAGCCAAAATCAGGAGTTGGCTGCTCGACTGACTGAGCCACCCAGGAGCCCCAATTTATAATTATTTTTACATAATACTTTGAAATATTTCTATCTATAAATATAGAAATAATATATATAATAAACATATAAAATTGAATATTATTTAGTCATAAAAAAGAATGAAATTTTGCCATTTGTGACAACATGGGTGAACTTTGAAAGCATCATCCTAAGTGAAATAACTCAAAGAAAACCATCATATGAGATATATATATGTGTATATATATATATATACATACATATACATATATATCTTACATATAGAATCTTCAAAAAAGACCAGCCTTCATAATGTCCCAAATGTTCAATAGGTGAGCAAAAAATAAATTCTAGTATATTTATAAAGTGGAATACTATAAAGTATTGATTCATACAATAATATGGATAAATCACAAAGTTATTATGTTGAATAAAAAACATTTCCATACTGTGGAAAATAATCACAATAGTAGGATAAAGTTAGGGGATTTCCCAAAAAAGAGGAAATCTATGAGGAAGCTCTTGGGCAGATGAAAAAGAAAATATGGGTTGTTGTAGTGGTGACCAAGGTGATTATACATTTCATAATTCATTGAATTCTACCCCTCTCCCTCAAATGGGTACATTTTATTCTATTTTAAATTCTACCTTAATCAAACTAACTTAAAAGAAAACCACATCAATAATCTAAGCTCCTTCCAAAGGAAACTACAAAAAGAACAGATTAAACCAAATTAAGAAGAAAGAAAATAATAAAGAGCACCAATCGGTAAAATGTAAAACAGACAAACAATAGAGAGGACCAATGAAATCAAAAGCTGGTATTTGGCTGGGGGTGGTGGATGAATTCAAACAAACAAAAAAGATAAACTTCTAGTTAAACCGATAAAAAAAAAAGGAATCACAATTATACCAATATCAGAAATGACAGAGGGAATATCACTATAGATCCTGATACAGTTCCTATTAAAAGGATAAGGTCATATCATGAAAATTTTTATGTCAATAAATTTTAATTCTTGGATAAATGAGACAAAATTTTTGAAGGATGAACATTGTCAGAACTAACACAAGGAACAGCATGTGTGTAGTCCCCATGTCTGTTAAACCTGAAATTGATAATATCATTGTAAAAAAAAAAAAAGAACACCATATTTAGTGGCTTCACTAGTAAATTTTAGCATATATTTTAGAAAAAAAATAATGTCAATCCTACGAAAACTCTCTAGAAGATGGAGAAAAAGGGAATAATTTTCAAGTCATTTTATGAGGCCAACATAACCTTGGGACTAAAATCAGGTAAAGGCACAAAAAAATTACAGAACAAAGACACAAAATTTCTTAATAAAATATTAACAAATCAACATATTTTAAAACCAATAATATATAAAACTGGTAATATGTCATGACCTAGATTTGTTCTAGGAAAGCAAGGGTGGTTAACATTAAAATATTGGGAGACTGGGGCACCTGGGTGGCTCAGTCAGTTAAGTCTGACTTTTCACATCGGCCCACATTTGTGAAAATCGAGCCTCATGTTGGGCTCTGTGCTGATGGTGTAGAGCCTATTTGGGATTCTCTTTTTCCCTCTCTCTTTGCTCCTCCCCCAATTGCTCTCTCTCTCTCTGTCTTAAAATAAATAAGATTAAAAACTAAAATAAAATATTAATTGAGAAACGAAATGAGATTC
This sequence comes from Suricata suricatta, assembly GCF_006229205.1. NCBI lineage: Eukaryota > Metazoa > Chordata > Mammalia > Carnivora > Herpestidae > Suricata > Suricata suricatta. The sequence goes on from NC_043710.1 coordinate 42,114,253, forward strand.
ATGCACAAACTAAAGAAGAAAAATAATATAATTTCAATAGCTGCAGAAAAAGCTTTTGAAATCTTCAATATACATTCATGACAAAATCTTTTAGCAAACTGGAAATAAAAGGGAATTTCCTCAACTTAAGAATGTTAAACAACCAGAGCTCTTACATATTTCTTGTAGAAGTGTAAGATGGTGCAGAAAAATAGTTTGGCACTTTCATATGAAGTTAAAAATACACGTATCCTATGACTTAGAAATTCCCTTTCTAAGCATTTGCTCAAAGGAAATGGCAATTTAGGTCCATACAAATGCTTGAATAAGAATGTTCATAGAAGCTTTAGTCATATTCTCAAACTGAAATGTCTATCGACTGGCTGGTGCATAAATAAATTGTGGCATATTTGTATAATGAAATACTCTTCAGAAACAAAAAGAAGCAAAGCCTTGATATTTGCAACAATGTGAATGAATTCACAGATATGACCCTAAGTAAAATATGCGGACACAAAAGAGTATGTAGTACATACTGTACACACTGATATATATAAGTAAGAAAAAGTACATGAATATGCAACTCATCTATTTTTATTACAGTAACAGATTTTTAAAAATTGACTTGGAAGCAATATTGGTAAACTTTCTGGAGTGATGCAAATTTTTGTATATTGATAAGAGTATGGTCTACATATGCATACGAGTTTGTTAAAACTCATTGAAGTGCATTTCGCCCTACATCATTTATGCCTCAAAAAAGAAGAGAGTAATACATACAAGGTAATATCAGACACAGTAATATCAGACAAGGACATTTTTAAGGCAAAACATACTTGAAATAAACGTAAATAATTCATAATGACAAATGACAAATTTCTCCATGAAGATATAAAAATTCCAAATACATGCGTACCTAGCATCATAGCTTCAAAACTTACAAAGAAATAAAATTAGAACAATTCTCTTAATCAAATAAAAACTATCTATTAAAATCTGCAACACTTCCAGAGAAATGGGATGGGACCTATGTAAAAAGATAAAGTTGAAACTATAGAATCAGGAACAACATAAATAATTGAAATGAAGAACTCAAGAGATGGGTTTAACAATAGGATTGGGTTAGTCATCACTGTGCTGGATAAATAAGATTAGAAACTTTAGGAGAAAACTTTGAATGGGTCACTATTAAATACTAAGTTCAAAAGGAAACATTTAGTAGTGTTAAAAATGACATATACACCTTTAACACTACTGGATGAAATTAGAATCAGTCTGCTTCCCGAAGTTCAGCACATGGTGGACCCATGGAGGATAGGCTGAGTCCTCCTCAGTTGGCTGTGAGCAGAATTAAGACATTAGGGGACACATGGCACGGGATGGTTCAGCTAGAGAAGTAAGATGTTGTAAGGGAAGAGGGAGAGGGAAGGCTATGTGAAAACATCAAAATTCACTTTCACAAGGCCCTGAATGCCTGGCTGAGATGATGGAATGCGCCCTGGTGCTTCTCCAGAAATTCTCTGGTCTTATCAAATCAGCCAGAGTGAGTCCTGATGGAGGTTTAGTTTTCTGGTTTATAAAATGGGGATATGGGTACTGTGAGAATTACATTAGTTAAAGAATGTCAGAACACTTGGCAATGTGAATTGATAATTTTAGTAGAATGTTAAACAGAAGAACACACAGCATTGGTGCCTGGGCTTGGGCCCCAAGAAGCTATCTTCATGGCTTGCTTCCCTGTTGATACTTCTGGATATAATGCAAAGCTCAAACCAGCTTCCTGTGTCCAGAAAGATTCTAGCCTAGGTTGGCAGCCACATTTGGGGAGTAACAAACTTAATTTCTGATGCCCCAAGGCAGACATTGTCCCTGCATCCCTAGAGAATTGAACATATGGTTTGGTGTAGTTTCTTTGAAACACAATTGCTGCACACTTAATCATTTCTTTTTCAAGGAAAACATAACATTAGCTACTGTACATAGGCATGTAACTCATCTCTTTTAATTAGATGCTAATTAATGACTCACTAGCTTTAATCATATCAATCTGGTAATACTATTTATGCCCCACAGAATAATGAACTACTTTATAAGAAATGAGCGTGGCACATGTTGACATAGGAATGTATCCAGCCATAATTCGCTCTGGGTAAATATCCCACCCAGACTTGGATTCTGAACAATTTACAAGGCAATGGTCACATGGCACATGGGGAAGAGGGGAGGGGAATTCCACATGGGGAGAGAGACAGAAAGGAGAGAGAAGCAGAGAAATGCCCCTGAGGGAGATTTTCTCTAAGAAAGGGCCACTGTACTGGTCAGTTTTGTCTTGAGGGTGAATGAGAGACAACATCTATTAGAGGGAGTCCAAGGATAGATTTGGCTACTTAAGTAGCACCTGAAGAAACCGCTTTCTGGATGAGGAAGAATGTGGTATGCAGGTGTCATGATTCTGCTAAGACTAGGCTACAAGTTCTGCTGGGTCCGGCCAAGCTCGCAGAAGGAAATGTGAGGTGAGGCAGGATGGAACCAATATGGGCATAAATAAGACAATTTATTTATTCCAAAAACTGTTCCAAACAATTTCATAATTGTTCCTCACAAGTGACCAGAAGCCAAATATTTTGTGTCCAAATATATATGGTGACATCAGGCATATCTTCAACAAGCTTTAAAAGCCAATAGGATCTAGGGGCATCTGGTGGCTTAGTCGGTTAAGTATCCAACTCTTGGTTTCTGCTCAGGTCATGATCTCATGGTTTGTGGGTTTGAGCCCCACATGGGGTTCCAGGCTGAAAGCACAGTCTGCTTGGGATTCTCTGTCTCCCTCTCTCTGCCCCTCCCCTGCTCACCCTTTCTTTCTCTCAAAATAAATAAACTTAAAAAAACTTTAAAGCCAATAGAGGGCAAATCAGCTCTCAGGGAAGACTGGAAAAGGGTAACAAAAGAAGGCCAAACCTAGATGACTGATGACACTAGAAGTTCAAATATGCAGCAACTGCATGGCTCTAGGAAAACAGCCCCAGCCAGTGCATGGAAGGATAAAGAATTCTCTTTCTACCACAGGTAGAGAAAATCTGCCAAATAATATCCAGGATAAGAATAGTGATTATTTAGGGAGGGATTATTCTATGCTATGAGTTCACATAAACTCTCATACTGTGCATGAGGGAACAGATATTCTTGCTTTCATTTCACAAATGAAGAAAATGAGGCTTAGAACAAATAAATAACTACGTGGTGCTACAATGATGGCAAAGCGGCAGAGCTGTGGTTCAAACCTGCACTCTGACTCCCGGACCCTGCTGTGGAACGTTAAAGTCTACGCACGCCTCCACTACCCTTCCTCCACCTCCCCTACCGTCTCCTGTGCCCAACAACTCCCCCATCACCACCTGGGAGCCACAGCTATGTCAACAACGTCAGGGTCTTAACAGGGCTAGCTGATCAGTAAGAATAGTCAATAGGGAAACTGAGGCAGGAGTCCATTCTTACACCCTGGATAGTAAATCTGGTGAGAACACAGGATCGGGTCTAAGCCTAGCTCATTTTTTTCACAGTCTGATGATGCATTTTTGTCCAGATTAGGACTGCTTCAGGGCATGGATGGTTGGGCTAAACAGTAAAGGTGGAAGTCCTTACAATGGCCTGTCAGCCCCTCTGTGATCTGGCCCTGGTATCTTTCTGATTTCACCTCCTTCTAAACTCCCTCTCAGCCATACTAATCATTTTGTTGATTGTTAATAATTCAAAAACACTCCTGCCCCAAGGCCTTTGCATTGGCTATTTCTTTGGCCTGGATCTCCCTCCTCCAGATTCCCTCCACAAAGACAGGTACCTTTGTGTGTTTATCTCACTGCTCTACCAGTAGTAGATAGTGGTATACATAGGAGATACTCAATAAATATGCATTGAGTGGTCTTGAGCTGCCAGTTCCTACCTAGAAAAGCCAGTCATTCTGCCACATTTTCCTGCTAGTTTCTCTATTCCCCTGCCAACCCTTCCACCGCCCTCTTCCCTAACCTGATCTCATATTTCCTTCTTAGCATGGCATGCAGGAAGCAAAAAGGGTCTGGAGTCCCAATTGCTTCGTGCAGGTAAGAGTTACAGTGCTTGGTACTTCATAGGTGTTCAGTGAGTATTTGTTGGAGAGATGGGTTGAATATTACTGGCTCTGTAACACAGGTATATTTCAGTACTGAGAGAATAAAGAAGTCAGACAGGGATTTTGGAGGGCTCAGTGAAGGTGTTTTATGAACTTGACCTTGAAGGGTAAGCAAGAATTTATCACAGTGACAAGGAAAAGAAAGGATCTCAGGCAGCAGGAACTGCTTGTATAAGCACATTACAGAGGATGTCTCCCATCCCTTTCCACTGCATAGTTACCCTTCTTTTATTTATTTATTTATTTATTTATTTATTTATTTATTTATTTATTTATTTATTTATTTTAAGTTCATTTATTTTTGAGAGAGTAGGGGAGAGGCAGAGAGAGAGGGAAAGAGAGAGAATCCCAAGCAGCCTCTGAGCTGTCCCTACAGAGCCCCACATGGGGCTTGAACTCATGAAACCATGAGATCATGACCCGAGCTGAAACCAAGGGTCAGATGTTTCACCAACTGAACCACCCTGCCACCCCCTACCTTCCTTTTAATAACAGGAACATGGATTTTTTGACATGATTTCCCCTCCCTGACTCTTATTCCATATACCACGGTGGAGTTGACTTAACCTACAATTCCCAGGGCAGATGTGACCCCAGCCTACTGAATAGGAGCAGTGCATGCCTCTGCCTACAGTGACTGGCTCAGGGGTGAGCACTCACCTGATTTGGGTCAGGGAGAGCCAGGTCTAGAAACATTGCTCAAAAAATACAGTCATAATTTTTGTGCTTCTGAATTTGGAGTAGGAAGGATGTGAACAAAGAGTGTAGCCATCTTGCCAGAAAGAAAAGGGATCATGAAGGGAATCCCCAAATGGACTCAACACCAATGAGAAGCCAAGAGTCAGAGAGGAACCCAGAGTGATGATAATATCCATCCCTAGATTTGCCCCTGGTTTTGTTTGTTTGTTTGTTTGGCAGCAGGAGATGATAGGGAAACATTGAATTCTCATTTTTCCCAAGCCATCATGTGTTGAGTTTTGTACAGTCTGTAATCAAAAAGTTCCTGGCTGATTTGTGATCAAAGCAAAAAAGAACATGTGTTCAAATAGCAACAAACATTTAACTTTGAAGGACATGGAGACCAGCCACTTTGATTTGCAGAAGAAGAAACTGAAGCCCAGAGAGAAGTGCTCCTTGAGTGTCCCATCTAGAGAAGGACAGAGCAGGATGGAGGAGCAGAGCAGAAAAGGAGCAGATCTTAGGGGAAGGGAGGGAAGAGGCCCCGGGCATTTCACAGTCCCCATTTGGCTTGTAAGCAAAGGGGTTTACAACCACAGAGCCAAGCGGAGTAGTATGTTCCTGACATCACCCACTTCCTTAAAAGAAGTTTCCGTGACCTCTCTGGTGGTGCATGGCTGGTAATGGCCTGGTGGCCAATGCTCACAGCTCACTGTGTCTCTCAAAGCTTTCAAACTTGCTTTGTGTAACAAGGACATGAAATTACAGACCTTTGCTTTATGAAACTATTTTTTAAATTAGAAAGGCCCTCACACAAATCCTGCACCAGTGTTTTCCATAATATATATTTTTAAAACTGCAAATGGAGGACCAGGATAGCTCTTGGAGCTCCATGCTTTTTTTTCCTCGATAGATGGATAGACAAGTGACTTATGCAGATGCGGTATACACATTCCGCACAATTTGACCATGGTTAAAGGGTATTTATATTCTGATGCAGATAAAATTGAACGTGTCAACACTAATGCATTTTTCGAAGAGAATCACTACTTTCACCATAATTTCCATGGAAAATTTGTGTGCACACGCAGTAATAGACACATTTATAACATCAAAAGGATTCAATTTTCTTTTCAATCATACCACAGTATGAATCGCTTTTCCTATTGAATTTAACAATGAAGCACATTACCAGAGTCTAAAGGATGGGACACTTCGTCTTGCTCTTATGAAAGTACGTCAAACAATGGGTAATACATCACACAATGTCTTGGGTTAACTGAGCCTTTACACAGGCTGGCTGCTAATTTGCTTGGGCCAGCAGAATGTCACTTTTATTTAATTTTGCCAATAAGATCAGCAGGGATCCAAACTCTGTTTAACTCCCAGTTATTAAAAGAGGTTTTTCTTGTTACACGAAGAACTCATTAATTCATGTCTCTCCTAATTCAGAATTTGAGGTCTTTGGAATAGGAGATGGGAGGTGCTTTATCTCTGCTATGAAGGAAGCAATTTCATCCTGTACACAAGCCTCCGTGCAGACAGCTTAAGCTGCAGAGGAGACAAAGTCTTTCAGGGCCTTTAGAAGAATTTGATGTGTTAATTACAAATTGTTCGAAGGTAGTTACCAGAGCAGATCATCTAAAGAACTCCAGTAGGGAGATCTTTGTTATCCCAGTTATTCATTCAATCCTTTGGTTATTCATTCAGTCATTTAATCATCCATCCATTCACCATCCCCACATCCATTCATTTACTCCGAATTTATTAAGTCCTTTCTATTTGTTAGGGCTGGAGTTGGGAGCTGGGGCTACAAAATGAAAAATGCATCCGCCATTGAAAAGGCTTTCATCGCCTAGTGCGGGCGCAGCAGTTTGTGCCGGATGCTCCATTCACTCATGCTCCACCCCCACATCCTGAGATTCATGTTCTTCTCTTCTTGACCCCACTCTACGCTCTGAAAGATGACCAAACTTCAATGTGTTCCCTTGCCTACTGGCCTCTGGTTGGGTCTGGTCAATTCAAGGCACTGGGAGATCAGAGGCTGGAAGGGCAATGGGATCAAGACATTTATTCCCAGCTCCCTCTGAGCAGAGACACTATGGGTTGGCTGAGCCCTCTTTCAGAGGTCAAACTCCTACAGGTCACTCCCTTTCCTTGCCCCTTTGGCCCAGCATGGTAAGACCTCTCCATCATTGCCAGCTCTGGGGTTATTGTACTAGCTCTTTCTGGTTTCCCTAAGCCTTGCTCACATCTTTGTAAACACTTGCTTCTGACAAACTCTGAGGTGTCATCTTTTCTTGACTGATACACAGATAAACCAAAAGTTATATGCCAAAATAGTGTGAGCTGAGATAAAGTTGAGCCAGGAGGTAGGGGGAACTCAGGGGAGAAAAGCGACAGAGGTTATAGAATTCATTTTTCAGGAGTCACTCCCATTCTGGTCTGCAATCTGAATATCAAATGGCATTTGCCTTATTTTTAATATGATTTATTGTCAAATTGGTTTCCATACAACACACGGTGTTCATCCCAACAAGCGCTCTCCTCAATGCCCATCACCCACTTTCCCTTCTCTCCCACCCCCCATCAACCCTCAGTTTGTTCTCAGCATTTAAGAGTCTCTTATGGTTTACTTCCCTCTCACTCTCTGTAACTTGTTCTCCCCTTCCCTTCCCCCATGGTCTTCTGTTAAGTTTCTCAAGATCCACATATGAGCAAAAACATTTGGTATCTGTCTTTCTCTGACTGACTTATTTCACTTAGCATAATACCCTCCAGTTCCATTCATGTTGCTGCAAATGGCTGGATTTGCTTTAAAGAATAGATCAGTAATTTGGACTTTCCATAAGTTTCAAGTACTCTGTTCTGGCCAGTCCAAGAAGTTGAAGTCTCTTGCAAAAGGTTATCAGTTCTTAAAGTTAAAAACAATGACACCCCAATGGGCACTGAGATTTGGCATAATGGCTGAAGAGTGAATATAGATCAGGCTTTGTTCCATCTAAGGTGGTTTCTATAATCACTGGCTTGTGCCAAAGACCTCATTTTTGCAGACTGAGAGGGAAAGAGTTTTCTGGAAGCTTGGAGCCTGAGATGTCCAGTTCTGTGTGGGTTTGATGTTCGATTGTTTCTCATGATTCTGTCAATCTCTTCAGTGTTTGCATGAGGAAGGTCAACTGGCCTAACTCTGTCATATTCAAAGAACCCATTGATTATTGTAAAGCAGCCAACTCCTGAAAATGCATTTCAACTTTTCAGGCTTGTTTTCCATCATTGTTATCATACAAACAATGTAAACTTGAAGGATAATTATTTACACATACAAGTAGCTAAAGCCTTCATTAGCAAATGTTTTCAGTTTGTTGAATGTTGGAAAATAAATCAGGTTACAGATTTCTATGCCAATTAGATCAACCTGACCAGAGATAAAACTATGTAAACTGCCTCACAGTCATACTGATGTAACTAGGATTAAACATACACACTAACCTGAAATAAAAGATTTGACTTCTTGTTGCCTCTGCCCTGTGGTGAAGTCTGAGATCAAAAGAAGCTTTTTCAGAAAGTCATCTTGAACACAGAACTAAAGGCCAATATCTTTCATGAGTATAGACACAAAAATTCTCAGCTAAATGCTAGAGAATCCAACAATACATTAAAAGAAAATCATATACCACAATCAAGTGGGATTTATTTCCATGATGGAAGGGTGGTTCAATATTCACAAAATAATCACCATGATACATGACACATCAAGAAAAGAAGGGATAAAAACCATATAATAATTTCAAGAGATGCAGAAAAAGCATTTGACAAAGTACAACATCGATGTGTGATATAAAACCCTGGAGAGTAGGTCCAGAGGGAACACACTTTAACATAATATAGGCCTTATAGGAAAAACCCACAGCTAACATCATACTCAATGAGGGAAAACAGAGGTTTTTGTCTAAGCTCAGGAAATGCCTACTTTCAGCACTTTTATTCAACATAGTACTGAAAGTCCTAGTCACAGCAATCAGACAACACACAGAAAAAAAATCCAAATTGGTAAGGAAGAAGTAAAACTCTCACTATTTGCAGATGACATGATACTACATATAGAAGACCCTAAGGACTCCACCAAAAAGCTACCAAAACTGAAAAATGAATTCAGTAAAGTAGCAGGATACAAAATCAACATACAGAAATCTGTTGCATTCCTATATACAAATAATGAAGCAGCAGAAAGTGAATTTAAGAAAACAATCCCATTTACAATTACACCAAAAATAATAAAATATCTAGGAATAAATTTAACAAAAGAGGTGAAAGACCTGTTCTTTGAAAACTTTAAAATACTGATGAAAGAAATTATAGATGATGCAAAGAAATGGAAAGACATTCCAAGGTCATGGATTGGAAGAACAAATATTGTTAAACTGTCTGTACTGCCTAAACCAATCTACACATTTACCGTACTTCCTATCAAAATACCAACAGCCATTTTCACAAAACTAGAACAACAAAAGATCCCAAATAACCAAATAACCAAAGCAAATCTTGGAAAAGAAAAATTAAACTGGAGGTATCACAATTCCAGATTTCAAATTATATTACAAAGAATTAGTCATCAAAACAATATGGTAATGGCATAAAAATAGACACATAGATCAATAAAAAAAGGAGAGAAAACTCAGAAATACTCATAGTTATGTGATCAAATAATCTTCAGCAAAGGATAAATGAATATACAATGGGAAAAAGACAGTCCCTAAGTGTGAAAAACTGGACAGCCACATGCAAAGGAATGAACTTGAACCACTTTCCTTCACTATACACAAAAATAGACTCAAAACGAATTAAAGACCTACGTGGGAGACCTGAAGAGAGTACAGGCAGTAATCTCTCTGACATTGGCCACAACAACATTTTTCTAGATGTGTCTCCTGAAGCAAGAAAAATAAAAGCAAAAATAATCTATTGGGACTACATCAAAATAAAAAGTTCTGCACAGCAAAAACTTACTGAATAGGAGAAAACATTTGCTAATGATCCAATAAAGGAAGGGTTAGTATCCAAAATAGAGAAAGAATTGATACAACTTAATATCCCCAAAATAAATAACCCAATTAAAAATGGGTAGAAGACATGAACAGACATTTCTCCAAAGAAGACATACAGATGGCCAACAGATACATGAAAAGATGCTCAACATCAGTCCTTGTAAGGAAATTCAAATCAAAACTACAATGAGACATCACACTGTCAGAATGGCTAAAATAAAAAACACAAGAAACAACAAGTGTTGGTGAGAAAAGGAGAAAAAGGAACCTTCATGCACTGTTGATAAGAATACAAACTGGTGCAGCCACTGGGGGAAACAGTATGGAGATTTCTCAAAAAATTAAAAATGGAACTACCCTATGATTCAGTAATTCCACTACTGGGTACTTACCAGAAAAATACCAAAAAAAAAAAAAAAAAAACCTAATACAAAGGGATACATGCACCCCTATGTTTATTGCAGCATTATTTATAAGAGCCAAGTTATGGAAGCAGCCCAAGTGTCCATTGATAGCTAAATGGATAAAGAAGAGGTGAAGTATTGGAATACTATTCAGCCATTAAAAATAATGAAGTTTTCCCATTTCCAACAACATGAATAGAACTAGAGAGTGTAAAGCTAAGTGAAATAAGTCAGTCAAAGACAAATATCATATGATCTTACTCATATGTGGAACCTAAGACAAATTAAAAAGCAAAGAAAAAGAGAGAAAGAAAGAAACCAAGAAACAGACCCTTAACCATAGAGAACAAACTAATAGTTACCAGAGGGGAGGTGGGGGGCAGGATGTGGAGGAAATGGTGGATGGGGATTAAAAAGTACACTTATCATGACAAAAATAAATAAATTTAAAAAAAGAAGGTCATTTCAACGTGATACACTGATGTGGCTCTTTGACACAGGGAAACATTTGAAGTAGTTATTTCAAAACAGCCATCTAGAGGGGAAACAATTTTACATGAGCCCAAAAGCCAACATGAAATATTTATCTTTTATTATCCTGATGGACCTTTGCATCCAAGCAGTCATTCTTTGCTCTGAGCATGTCTGGGTCTTGCTTCACCATTAGCCATGGATAGAGAACCAGGAAGAGTCAGGATAAACCAGGAAAGTATCAGTGTCCTGTGAGGGCTTCCATAGTCCAGTAGCCACCAGTGTCCCCAGTTCCCCAGTCCTCACACTACTCTTCCCTGCTTACCAGGTTCAAACCGCTTTGGTTTCTGTCCCCTCCATAGATAAGCCACTCACCTAGTGAATTAGGACCTTTGCATGTGATACTTCCTCTTTTTGGAATGTTCTCACTGGCTCCACTGGCCAACTTCTGTTTTATCCTTCAATTCTTGGCTTAAAATATCACTCCCTCAGGGAAGTTCCCTCAAGTAACATCCCTCCCATCTTATGACTTATGACAAATCTCACTGGGTCAAGACTGCCTAGTTTACACTTCCACAGATGCACTTTTATCCTTCTTAACATTTATCATAATCGCACTTGAAAAATTTTTAGTGTGCTATTGTGTTTAATGCCTATATCCCTCCTTTGATTGTAAACATTATCTGGACTTGTGTCTCTTTCTCACCCAATGTTCATATTTAGCATGTGGTCTGTTTTCAGGTGCTCAATAAATATTTACTGAAATACTGAAAAGATTAGGACACCTTTCTTGTCCTCTGATTCCTATAGCTAAGCTTCACCCTGTAGCTTAGAACTGGAACTCTACTCAGATACTTAATGGGTCAGTTGTAAGAATACGTTCTATCTTACGTAGGAAGAGGTGTGTCATCAAAGGGCTACCTTCCACCCCATGAACTTGAAGGAATGGGGCAAAAGGGTAATAAAAAGATAAAGTTTAAAAAGGGTACATGAAAGTCTACATGCATGTCTCTGAATGTAAAATGCACGCATTTCCATCCGTGCCTGGGTATTGCTTAGGGTGGAGTTCTGAGGGAAAACCATTCTGCAAGTTTCAGAGTTGAGGAGGACAGCTTCCCACCTTAGGGGACAAATATTCTAGAGAAGCCCAGGAGCATTTTGTGGATGAAGGGACATGTTGATGGGAGCCACCAAATTGATCAGGCGATAATGGTTAAGCTAATAAATTCCTCAAAGCACAGAGTTAGATCCTAGAGTTCATGCAAGGGAAAGAGAGATCCCAGGTGGCATCCCCAAATAAAAGCCTGAAAAACAGGAGTAAAAATTCCAAGCCCAGTAAATTCAGAACCCTATACTTCTATGACAGAAGGATCTGCTGTGGAACGTTTCCCCGCAGCGGTGGAGTGTGAGTGTGGAATGGAGAAAGATGATGAGCAATGGGGGTAAAATGAAATCAATATAAACAAACAAGAGAGATGGAAAACCAAAAACAAAGAGCATCTTTTTATTTCTTAATATTTTTAATGTTTATTTATTTTTGAGAGAAGAAGACGCACACAGAGCACAAGCAGGGGAGGGGAAGAGAGAAAGGGAGACACAAAATCCAAAGCAGGTTCCAGGCTCTGAGCTGTCAGCACAGAGCCCAGCACAGAGCTTGAACTCAGGAACTGCAAGATCATGACCTGAGCTGACGTCAGATGCTTAACTGGCTGAGCCACCTAGGTGCCCCAAACATAGAGGATCTTACAGTGACTTGTTCTGGTGCTCTTCATATTTAGAATTTGGGGGAAGACTAAGGTACCTGAAAGCTCAACATCACCATGAAGCATATGTGTGCGTGGATATATGTGTACATCTGGGAATATGTTTACACTGGTCTTGCAGGTTCACGGGCATAAGTATCTGTGTGTAGCAAAGACATACACGTGCATTGACAAATATGTAAGTCTTTTCTATACCAGCACACACGTGTATATGCTAAAGGAAGTAACACCAAAGCTCAGAATATTGCAGGATTTCTGATACTTTAGAGATACCCGCCATCACACGCTGTTTCCTGTGCTGCTGTGATAAGCATTTTGTGTCCATGATCTTACTTGATCCATAATGTCCCATGAAGTTCAAATTAGTATCCTCGTTTTGCAAATAAATCCTCTGAGGCTCATTAAGGTTATGTGAATTGTCCGTGTCACACAGCTACCAAGTGGTGGGGTTAAGTTTTGAACCTAGAGCTCTCTGACATTGCAAGTAAGGCTTATAAGGACCTGGACACCAGGTAGCGTGAGGCCCAGTGCACTAAATCCTGCAGACTGGTGGAGCACAGACACTGGCCTTCCTGTAATGTGGTTTCTGAAATGTCCTCACTTTGCTCCTGAAATGGTAGCAGGCTGCACCATCTCGGTCCAAACAAAGCACCTTCCCGGGGCCGGGACAGAACTTCCTGAGGCCGGGGGCTTCCTCTATTTCATTCCCTACTGCCTACCCCCACCCTCCATCATCCTGCACAATCCTTGTCACAAAGTAAGAATTCAGTAAATATTGATTAAATAATGGATGAATGAGTAAACAGATGGTAATGCTTCCCTAAATTATAACGTATTTTTTAAGAAATCCCATCTAATATCTTTCAAGCACTCGTTGCAAGTAGCTAACATATAAATTCCTGAGGGGACCTGCTTTAACACAAAAAGATGAGCATAATTTGTAATTAGCATATCAAGCACATTAGAAGCATTAAAGTTCCCCTCCAGTTCTTGTTTATATTTCGTGTTAGCTTCGTAAACACTTTCTTCAGTCAGAACAAACAGACTTCCATCCGGTCCTATCCAAAGGATTCTAAGTGCTCTCTCACCACGGCCCTGGCAGAGGTCATTTTTCATGGTAGGCCAGCTCCCCAGGGTTGAGGTCAAGTACTACCTTGTCCCACCCCTGAGCCAGATACATATGAATGGCCCTCCGCACACTTCTGGGTGGGAAGGGATTCAGGTGGGGCTTCTGTGATTTTTCACAGGATAAAACACCTCCATTTCCGGCTGTGGGAGTTCCCCTTTCCTTCCAGCCTCTGGATAAAATAAGCTGATTGGCCCCGCAGGGACCCAGGTCCTCAGAGGCTGGATGCGTGCTCTGAGCCCAGAGCCTGGCTGGCAACGTGTGCCCTGTTATAGCAGAGTGGGCTTGTGACAGAGAAGAGGGTTGGCCTTCACCAGCTGGGGGTGGCCTGAACACCGCTTTCCCAAGTCCGAGGTTTCAGGCATGTGGGGGAAAGTCAGGGAGGGGAAGGGAGGAGGGGCTCAGGACCCGGACCCCGTGGCCAGGGAAAAGTGTTACAAACGCCAAGAGCATGAATCACCCACCTATAAAATGAGGCTGACTGATGATGTTTAACTCACAGAGAGGATGACGTGGGATGGAGTAACCATTAGCCTATTATCTGGTCACTCTGGGTTTGATGTGAAAAGGAACTACGCATTAGCTGCCCCAGCTTGCCCTCCCAGCCTGGTTCATAAAAATACGTTCTCAGCACTGAATTAGAGTTTTTCGACCTTGTCTTATGGGAACGTCTCAACTTCTCCTTCTCACTTATCTTCAGCCTGCTACAGTCCTAGCCATCCCTGCCCCCTCCATGCATTGCTCTGGGTAGGAAAGGTGTGGGCAGTGCTCAGGGCTGCAACGAAATTGGTCGTAGTGGCCTGTGATCCCGGCTCAGGCACTCACTGGCTGGATGACCACGAGCCATTGGATCTCATGTCTCTGAGCCTTCTTCATGTCCTCAATGGTGGAATGACAAAAATCATCCCCATTCATCCCTTCATTCCATCCTTCAACATGTGTTGAGTGTTTCCTGTATGCTCAGCATTGTTCTAAGTGCCAGGCACATAACTGATCTGCCTCAAAGGGGCTTTGTTCTTTTTTTTTTTTAATGTTTATTAACTTTTGAGAGAGATAAAGAGAGAGACAGAGCACAAGTAGGGAAGGGGTAGACAGCGAGGGAGACACAGAATCCGAAACGGGCTCCAGTCTCTGAGCTGTCAGCATAGAGCCTGACGTAGGGCTCAAACCCACAAACCACAAGATCGTGACCTGAGCCAAAGTCGGATGCTTAACCGACTTTGCCACCCAAGAGAAAGGGGCTTAGGTTGTGGTGGAGGATGACAAAATATAAAAGCAGAATGAAGAAATAAAACAAACACATTACATGTACAGTGCTCATATATATAAAATGTAGTACGTGTGTGTGTGTGTGTGTGTGTGTGTGTGTGTGTGTGTGTGTGTGTACATGCACATAGCTAGAACTACCACGGAGGGAAAAAGGAAGTGGATACGGAGCCTGTGGGGAGGTGTAACTTGGGCCCCTCTCAGGAGATAGCATATGTGAGTACAGACATGCAGGGAGAAGAGGGCAAGCCATGCAGATATCGGGGTAAAAACATTCCAGGCAGAAGAAACAGCAAGTGCCAAGGCCCTGAGGTGGGAGTGAGAGTGGAGTGTTTGACCACAGGATGGAGGCCAATGTGACAGGGCAGAGCAGAGGGTGGAAGATGAGGTGAGGCTATTTCACAACAGCTTTATTGAGGATTAAGTGAAATAATACATCTATCGATGTGCCAAACATATAGCAAGCATTCAATTAAGAATTCCCTTTTCCTTGTTGTGGGGCAAGTGAATGTAAACACCCAGCTGGAGCTGCAGGGCATCTGAGTGGCTCAGTCGGTCCTGCGTCTGACTCTTAATTTCAGCTCAGGTTATGATCTCAGAGTCTGTGGTTTTGACACCCACATTGGGTTCTGTGGTATGGAGCCTACTTGGAATTCTCTCTCTCTCTCTCTCTCTCTCTCTCTCCTCTTCCTCCTTCTTGCACATGTGCTTTTTCTCTAAAAATAAATAAATATTTTTAAAAATAAATTAAAAATTTTAAATATAGCTGGAATTGCAATCTGGGGCCCAAAAAACATGGAAGAGAGCTCCTCGGGCCGTACCTTCCTTCCCACTGGAGTATTGGCCACTCTACTTGCTTTGATCGATGGAGTGATCGATGGTGGCAGTTTCTAACCCCACTTTGCTCTGTGGAGGCCACTTCTGCTTTGACGCCAGCTGGCATGTTGGCTTGTATTCTGTGCCTGCTCTGTGCCAGAACGACTCGGTCCCCACTCAGCCTCCACAGCAGCCCCCTCTGGTCTCAGCACGGCATGTGTGGTACTGTGATTTATAAAGCCAAATGCTGTAGGGACTCATCTTCTGCACGCAGGCTTCCCGGTGTAATAGTCAGATTCTCCTCACTCCCCAAGTCTGCTGCTCCCTCCTTCCGGAGACCAGCCCCACAGGGTTTAGCTCTCCACCGACTCTTTGCCCTTCCTACCCTCTCTAACATGGCCTCTTCTCTACATTTAGTTGTGGAGTGTGCTCTGTCAGTCTTCCATAATTTTCTGGGTTATTTACATGGACATGAGTGTTATCTCATTGTATCCACAGGATGACAAGGCATGCTTGGGTTCTCTTACACTGCGGTCTTCCCCAGAGGTCCACCCAACTGATATTGTGATTTATAAGAAATACATATATTTGGTCATCTAAGTGACCATATATATATATTTCTTTGGTATATTTGGTCTTCACAGTTTCAGGCTCACAGCTCCTAAAACCCTTGGGATTTCCTGGGTAATATAATAAGAGCAACAGAGGCATCTTTTGTGATCATATCTGGTCTCTTATCCTCAGTTCCTGAAAAAGACATTGAGAGTCATAAAGATGAAATGGGTGTCTTGTTTTTCATAACAAGCCCCTTCCACCAGAGCTGGGTTTACGTTCACGAGATGAATTTGGGAAGCCCCTAAGGATGGGAGCTGGCGTTAAGGAGAACCAGCCATGATTAGAGGGTCAGAACGTTCAGCCCCGTCCCCTGATTTCTGGGGCAGGGAGAAAGGCTTGAGGTTGAAGTAATGACGAAGGCCAATGATTTAATCAACTGTGCCTGTGCAATAAAGTCCCCATTAAAGCCCCAGAAAGGGGGCTTGGAGAGTCTCCACACTGGGAAACCAGAATGCTTCCTCACGCCACCCTGTTGAGCTCTGCACTCTAAGAGGACAGAAGTCCCTTTGTTCAGAACCTTGCCCTATATACGTCTTCACCTGGTTGTTGACTTGTGTCCTTTAATGTCCTTCGTAATAAACCAGTAATCTAGAGCGTATATAGGTTTCCTGAGTTCTGTGAGCTGTTCTAGCAAATTAATTGAACCCAAAGAGGGGGTCATGGGAACCTGTGATTTATAGCTCATTGGCCAGAAATGCAGGTAACAACTTGGACTTGTAACTGGTGTCTGCAGCCCTCTTGTGGGACGTGGAACTGAATACGATCTGGGACAGACAGTGTCAGAACTGAGTTGAATTGTACCACACCCAGCTGGTGTCAGAGAATCGCTTGGTGGTGTGGGGGGCCCCACCCCCACCCCACCTATGGTGGATTTCAGCATTCAGAACACCTTTTAGCATGAAAGTGGCTGATTCTGCTAATGCCATTTTAACGTGAGCTGTGCGAAGATGGGGTAGGAGCAGATGTTCAAGGATGGTTATCTGTTATACCCATAACTTGATAAGGGAAAATGGGGAGGAGAGGGTACGTCAAAAGATCCCTCACATTAAAGAACAGCAAAGATGCCCCTAAATGGCGGAAGTGAAAGGCCACTGCCCTTTTGAATACACCTTTGTCTTCTTGAATCACCCAGACTTACAGACTCCTCAGTTCTCCCATCCATCTGACAGACCACAGTCTGGACCATGAGGAAGGGAATCATGACAGATGAATCATTTGGAAACAGAGAGACACTGGAGCTAAAAATAACTTACTGTTAACTTTGAGAACCCAATAGCTAGTGTCTCTTTTAATCCTCACAACGCCCCTGTGTGAATATTCCCACTTTACAGAGAAAAGCACTGAGAATCAAAGAAGTTAAGTCCTATGCCTGGGGTGACACAGGAAGTAGCAGAGCTAGGGGCTCAAAGCCAGTTTTGTCTGATCCCATTCTGCACGGTGCTGCCTTTCTGCAGAAAAACGTCGAGGGGTGTGTACATGGCTCACGGAACTTGAGGCTTCTACTCCCCTGGTCCTAGAACTAAACTCGAGCTCCTGAGAGCTTCAGGCAATCGATAAGTCAAGTATTGATTGTCACTCTGTGCTCTGCGCTGGGTTAGTGCCACAGAGAATTTAAAAGGAAAATCTTTGTCTGTTGCTTGCACTTAACTGACTCTGGAAAAGCCTTCACCACAGAGGCAGAGTAGAGACTAGGATGTCAGAGGGGACACGATGAGCAGGAGACCCCAAAGGGGCCGCCCACTGAGCTCACACAGCAGTTGGCTTCTGACGGTGACAAATGACAAATCCTACCTTTCCAGGTAGGATGTGGGCTGAGGCACAAATGCATGATCAGAATGCTGTGTGAACGGGCTGTCAGTGAGGGTGCCAGCAGCACCTAGGCTGGATGACAGGGCCCGGGGAAGATGGTGACCCTCAGGAAACAGCAAGGGCTGCAGGCACTGTGGTTTGAGGACTCGGGATAGCTGAGCAAGGTGCCGTCATAGTTACGAGCACCTTGTCTCATGTAATCCTCACCGTGGTCCAACCAAGTAGTTTGAGCTATTCCTCCTAGAAGGCGAGACAGCAAAGGCTGTCCTTCAGCACTGAAGGGACTTGCTGGAGTTCTGGTGCAAACACATGTGTCCCTGGTTCAGACCCTCAGGCCTCAGGTGGCACAGCACTGCAGGAGGAGATCAGACAGTGTGCGTGGCACTGGGGAGGTGAGGCATGGGAGGAAAGAGGGGCTGCTGATTCCCTGTTATAACATGTGAGATGCCAAGGACCCGTGAATGTCAGGATCAAACATACTGCTCTGCTGGGGCCTGAGAGGAAAAGAAAAAGAAGATGTTTAAAAAGAGGGAGAGAAAAGAGGAAGGAAGGTAGACAAGAAAAAAGAAGATTAAAACAAAGATGGAAGAAGATGGAAGAGAAGAGGCAGAAGGTAAAGAGGAGGAAAAGGAGGTGGAGGGGAAGATGAGGATGAGACCAGAGCTCTTGTGGGAGCGAAGCACTAGGAAATAAATTGTCCCGCCCTGAAATATTCTAACCACCAGGTGGCACCAGTGAGCCTGCCATCTTCTCCAGCACTGGGTTGATTCCATTTCACCTACAGACAGGACAAAGAATCCTGGGCACAAACAATTGGGGAGAGCTTTCTTATATTGTGAGAGCCTGATTACTGAAAGCTCTCTGCCCTGCATTCTTATATGATCCTCTAAGACTCCAAGGGGAGAGAGCAGGCTGCCCAAAATAGAGTTCTGCTTCCTCCTAACAATCATGTGACCTTAGGTAAATTACCTTACCTTTTGGAGTCTTGGTTTCCTCATCTATAAACCTGTCTTATATGTGTAAAAGTGTAATGCAAGAGATAAAGAATGTGTTCAAAGTGCTGGGCACAGATTTCAAGAAGACCAGGGGTAGAGCTTAAAGACAAAACCAAAGAAATAGGCAGGGAACAGACCCTGGGGGAAAAAGCGCTATTTTAAAGGAGTCTGTCCATTTTAAAGGAGTTTGTCCATTAAGGGAGATGGGTAGAAATTGAAGGGTTTTAACTGGGGATGGGGAAAAGTATGAAATGGTCCTTGGGTCTTAAAGGAAGAGAATGGGAGAGGGGGTTGGAAAGCATCAGGAACATGCACGCATATACATGCATGCACACGTGCAGACAAACATGCACATGCACGCACACACAAACTCAACTATTTCATAATGCTGAGGGAGTTGGAAGAAAGGGGTGTAAGCAGGAAAGAGCGCCCAAGAGTCGAGGGCTGCAGAGTAAGAGCTGAGAAGCGTTGACTGGATTTGGTCCTATCCCTGTACCATTCCTACAATCAGCTTGTCTCTCAAAGTAAAAAGAGGCTTGGTCAGAATATGGTGCTAAATATGGAATCTGCATTCAACCCTGTTCCCTCCAGGTCACTGAAAGGATTCCTCCTTGGGTGAAGACAAAACTTAAACCTTTCTATTTGCTCGAACCTACCCATCACTTCAACAACAACAATAAAAGTGAACAAGTCCCTTCCCTAACTTTCTCCCTCATATGTGATATTCGGAGGATGAAATCTGACTGCATGTTAGACCTGTGGATTAAAACAGAAAAAAAAAACCTTGTTTGCATTTTTAAAAATAAAATTATTTTTTAACTCCCAATAGCCTTTGCTCAATAAGTTAAAACCAGCAGGTGTATTTGTATCTATATAGTGAAGTAGCTACCTGAGTAAACGACACTGTCTATGGAGAAAAAGAGGAGTCTCTAAGTATGATAATAGATATTTGTTCAGTTGAAGAGTGTCCTCTGCTGACTCTATTTCATGTCCCATGCGATCTTCTTGTCAGCCTTTCAACCTTTTCTGTCAAAGTCCCCAAGTCCTTTCCTGAGCTCCATGTTTCAAGGGGCCCCCACCAGGCTGGAGACTGAGTTCTGAGGTAGGGGGGGAGGATGGCTTCATTCTGAGGCAGGCTTGGAAGGAGCATGAGGGAGGTTGCATAGACCCAGGGGTGCAAGAGCTCAGGACAGCTTCCTGTACAGTCAGCAGACATAGGGGACCCCAACAAGAGGTTGGGTATAGTTTGCCTGGGAAAGTTGCCCTGTCTCCAGAGGGTTTAGGCCAGCCCAGTAATGACTGGGAAGATTGTCCGTCTTTCCAGCACCAGAAGCTTGCATGATATGATGGGGTGGAAAGTTCATGGAACCAGAAGTCAGGACTCTCTAGATTCAATTCCTTCTTTGTCTCAGAACAGCTGTGCTGATTTTAGGCAAAACTTCCTTCTTAGAAGGCTCTGGCATCACCATGTTTACAATGAAAGATTGGGCTATTTCAGAAGATTCTGGGTTTTTGTTTTGTTTTTTTTTTTTTTTAGTCACCTCGAACCTCTTATTCTCACCAACGAAATCTCATGTCTGTTTCTCAAATGGCTTTGTTTTGCAAAAAAGTGCACCAATTATGTAATAATTTATTTTTAGTTTTATAAATCAAAAGTAGCTAGAATTGGGTTTGTTTAGTTTGGATACTGGGATGACATCATTCACATATAAGAGAACATGTAAGAGGTCTATGATGACTCAATGATCAATCAGAACATCTGATCAATATGAGATAAGCAGGGTGACCACATTCACCTCTCTGTCCAGTTCACCATGACTGTTGATTGAATGGATGAAGAGATGAATGAACACATGAATGGGAAGGAACAAATGAAACTTGTGCAGTTTGCAACTAGAAACTGAGCTAGAGGTCCCATCTCTGTCTCTGTGTTCTTGTCTGGATGGGCCCAGGGAGGCTATGCTGATAACCAAGAGTCCATGAGTATGTGGCTCTGTGAGATAGCATTTTTGCTTCTGAAAGGTTGCCCCAAGCCAGTCTGGTTCTTGACTTGACTTCTTAGCCCCAGGATCACAATCCTTGAAATTCTGTGTCTTCACACTCCCCCTCAACATCCTGGAAAAAGGGCTGCTAAGCCTCTCCTCTCTCTGGGCCTCCCCCTCTGATCTCTCCCCAGTCTTTCTCCTCAGCTCTCCTGTGACTGTGTATCTTGCAAATCCAAGCACTGTGGACTCCTTTGAAGAATGAGCGTGTGGCTGCAGTTGTGTCCCTGGTGATGCCAACTCATTATTCTCTCTCACGTTATTAGTGCTTGGGCTCAGGTTGATGTGTTTCTGATTAATGAGGCGTTTGTTCTGCACCACAAAACAATTGAAGAATACCCTTCTCATTTCAATAAATTGGGTCACAAAGTTAATTATGAGGTGACCTTCCCTGGTTCCAGGCAGAGGAGACCAGGTGTCCAAGCCTCACCTGACAATTGACTTCCAGAAATCTTGGCAGGAGAAAACAAAGACTCAGAGGCATTTCAAAGGGGCATCTAAGACCTAAGTCTGACATTCACAACTTCAGATCTCAAGCTGTTGCACGCTCAATGCCCTGGAATCAGAATCCAGTGTCCCCTTCTTCTCTGTCCCCTCACTCCCCTGCCATCCCTCCCCACATGGGGCAGCATGGCAAAGGAGAAAGCCCAAGCCTTATCTTCTGGCAGATGTTCCTTCAAAACCTGTGTGACCTTTAACATGCCACTTAAGGTCTCTGAATTTCCACTTCAGTAAAAACAGGGAAAAAATACCCACCACACAGCCTTGTTGTTAGAACTTTGGGGTATAATGTAGGTATCCTCTTGCCAGGATACTTCTCCCCACTTTCCTTCTTCTTGTTAGACCTGGTAGAGAGCTTGATGGCAGGGAGGTTTCACTGGTTTCTCTACTCTGAGTCTCCCACCCATTCTGAACCAAGTAGCCAGGAGAATCCAGCCAATGTAGATCCCAAAAGTAAGCAGGGCAAGAGCTGGCCTCCATCCACGAGGTCATAACCTGACTGCAGCACTAAGGGGAAGGGCCTTCCTTCCAGGGCCACAGGATGTGGCTCTTGAGTGCTCATGGAAAAAGTTTCCATGTTCCCCAAACAAGGGTTTGGCCAAAGATCATTAAGTCCCATGCTCTTGGCACACCTGAGGCTCAGGTGAAGGCTGGTGAGGACACTCTTCAGGGTTGGGTTCTGGGGCAGCAGGATCAGTCTAGCAGACAAGACCCAACCTAGTGTTTACTGAGACTATGCCTCAGTGAGGAGCTCTCTAGAAATCATCCCTTTCATAACATGGGTTCAAGGGAACTAATGTTAGTGAGTCCTCCATGCACCAGGCAGAGGGAAGTGTACCCCCCACACTTCATCCTTATGGTAACCCTGTGTTGTGCCTTGGAGGACCGATTTCCCTCATTTTGCAGATGTGGCATCACAGGACCAAAGAAGTGAGAAATTTACCCAGGTCACACTGCAGTTATGTCAGGATTTGAACTCTGCAACTGTTTCTGGGAACACTCATTGAAGCTGCGCCTTTCTCAGCAACCCCATCATCTCACTCCTAGGGATGCTGGGACTTCCCCTGTGTCCTGATGCAGCAATATCAAAGGGTTCTCTCCCTCCCCTTCACTTTTCCACTATGCAGAAATACTAAGAGCTGCATGAAAAACTATTGAACTACGTGGCCAGGAGTCTAAAAGAGCCTATGGCTGCTAAGGTAAATCATAGGTGTAGACAAAGTGCAAAGTCCTAGGCTTGGGCAGAATTGTGGAACAAAGACTCTAAGACTAACCAGTAAGAGTCACTTGAGTGCCGATGCTGAGATAAGAGGGACTAGTAGAAATCAGGAAGAGGTGGTAAAAGTCCAGCCTGAAGGAGTGGGGATGGAGATGGGGTTCCCACAGGCTCAGAGAATGGCCATTCGTGGTGAGTGGGGGCTCAGGCTCTAGGAAGGCAGAGTCTCTGCTCCCCCTCTTGCCAGCTAGATAGTCTGGATAGTTACCTCACTTAGTTAAACATTAGCTTCTCCATTTGTGAAATATAGGTGGTTCTGGTTCCTGTCTAATCACGAGGATGAAGTTGAGATGATGATTTCTGAGTGGCACCAGCCAGGCGAGGGAAAATCTGCATGCTTGAGTGGGGGTGAAATGAATTCAGGCACGTGGCAACACAACTTCTGATCCTAAGGGGGTTGGAGGCGGGAATAAGGTCACTGACAGTACAGAATTCTGTCCTCTGGAATACAGATTCCTTCAGTAACCTGGTAGCCATCGCTGAGGCAGTTGGCGCGCCTTGCACTATACCCTTCCTCCGCCCCAATTACATCTTCCCCTGTAATGCAAGGGCTCACCCTGACACTGGTGCTATGAGGACTGTGTTCAAGCGGAACATCTGAGCACTAGGTCTAGTGACAGACCGTGGTCAGTGGGCCTCGGTGGAGTGGCTGGAAGGGAGCACAGATGTTGGCGATGCTGATGGATGCAGCCTGCTGCCTTCCCCACCTCCAGGCCCATTCACTCGGGATCCATCGTGCATCACGAATAGATTTCTCATGTCCTCTCTCCAAACTTCCTCCAAGCCCCCAGCTTCAGAGGGAGGCAGGGATTTGTTGAGGCACATTCATCAAACCAGTGGAATCACTTCTGTTCATTTCTGATTGGATTCATAAATTTGTTTTGCCATAGTCATCTCATTCTGAGAGTTGACAAGCTCTTCCTGAATTCATGAATTTGGGAGGAAATGAACCAAAGGGACTGAGGAGCCCAATTTTGAACTGAACTGTGGTATGTTCGTCTACAACTTTCATTAACAATTTCAGGAGAAGGATTACAGAGCTGTGCACATTGTTGAATTGGAACATCTGCACCAGGCTTTAACCCATTTCAAAAATCTTACACAGAAACAAGCAAACATAGAACCTTAGAGCCTTATACCTACCCTTCCAGTCTATCTGCATATCCATCTATTTACCACGTAAACTAATTAATTTCATTCATCCATTTAGCAAATATTTATTGTGATCTGTCATATGTTAGATGCTGTTCTACATGCTTGGAGTACGAGTAAAAAACACAAAAATCCCTTCCCCGTGGATTTGGATTGGAATGCAAGTGGAACTTACATTTTTTATAGGAGGGAAAGGAAAGTGTGTGTGTGTGTGTGTGTGTGTGTGTGTGTGTGTCTGTGCAACTGTCTGATTTCTCAGATGCTCTCACCAATTTTTTACCCTTTTCAGAGGTTATGACCACTTTCGATCCTTTCTTGTATGATGTATTAGTTCCACAGTGTCAGGTGGGGCTAAACCACAGGGCCCTCCACAATTTCCTGGCGTATTTGTTAAGCATACAGATTTAAAGGCCTCTGCCAGAATTTTCAAACATAGATCCCAGAAGTTTTTATTTTTACCCCGCCCCAAGGGTCTTCTGAGACAAATGGGTAGAAACCAGTACAAGATGGGCATTTGGGAAACAATGGAGTGGTGAAAAGTATAGAGATTTTAGAAACAGTCCTGGATATGAATCCCTGTTCTGCCTTCTGTTAACAGTGTGACTAGAAGCAAATCATATGTTTCAAAGTCTCAATTTCTTCATCTGTGAAATGGGAGCAACAATGCCCACCTAATGGTATAGCTGTAGAAACCACATGATGCAACATGTCTCATGCATCAACCCATCTTTGGCACATGGTAGGAACTTGGTAAGTTTTTTCCTAACCTTAGCTGGAAAAAAAAACAACTTTTCTGATATATATGTTAATTATGTAATATTTAATCATTCGTGTCTGTGTGTGTACGAGAGAGATAATGTGTGATTGTAGGTATATATTTACCCGGCTGATAAGAAAACAGCACTAAAGATGCACATCCTGATTTCATATTTCTTGAATATCTACTTAGTTCTTTCTGCTAAAATCTAACTACTGGCTCAGTAACAGCCACTATACCCAAAATACTTTCACAAAATCAGAACTTTAGGGATTAGATGGTAGAATTAACATCTGACCAGTAATTAAAATGGTTCATTTCTCTGTATCATTTTAGTTCTTAGCCAATTGCTTTGATTAGCATTAAATTTAATAATATGAACATCATGCATTTGTATGTTACTTTATAATTTTTTGAAATATATTCACATATCTTTGGATCTTCACATTTACCCTGGGAATTAATCAAGGCAGATATAATTATTCTAGTGCTACAGATGAAAATACTGAAATCTGTAGAGGTGAAATAATATGCCCAAGTTCCACTGAGTTGGAGGCAAAGCTTAGACTAGAACTCAGACTAGCCCATAGCCATTGTTAATATCAGACATTGACTACCAGAGATCTAGATCTTCTAATGAAGAGAGGCACTGCCTGCTGAAAGGGGTTCCGGTTTTACTGGGCGAGCGGAGAGCCTGCAGGCTATCAGAGCCCCTCTGCTTACTTTCTGAGGAGAAAACGAATAAGTGTGTGTGCCCCACAGCAATATAAACTCAACACATAGAGAATTAAAAGATAAAAATGATAAGGAAACTCAAGAAAGTGACATTTAGGAATGCTGTCCAAATGAAGAGTTCCCTGTACAATTGGATCACCAGTGGTGAAACATTAAGCCAGAGGAGACTGGACCACCATAGGGCAGGTGTCTCTCATCCATGATGACTGTAAATATGACCAATGAGCCACAGAACAGCCTCCAAGAATGGACTTCTGCTGGTCTAAATAAAGGCCCTTAACAATGTGTGGGATTACCCAAGAAGGTGAGTGAAGGTGAGTCAGGTAGATCTTTCAATTATTGGTCACTAAATCCATAACTTTAAACCAAAGAAGTAAGGGTAATTTGGGAAATCAATAAATTGGGAGTGTCTCTAAGCATGAGTGAGGTCACTCTTATGAGCAGACTGCATTTCAAAGGCTGAAAGAGGAAGGTATCTGTTGAAAAGACCTGATTTCTTTACTGCTTTTTTTCACAGGAATTGTTTCAGGAGTCAGTGAAATAAGAGTTATAAGATTATAACTATGACACAAAACATATTAGTACTTTATATTTTATATATTCAAATATATGTATATATATATGAAGCATTAGTTAGAGAGTTTAGTTGGAAAGTCAACCTCATTGGTCTTTGAGCTCTTCTCTTTGTTCAGAAGAAATTCCTTGGTGAGCAGCCTGGACAGCTGTGCACCTGTCCAGACCTCAAGAGTGTCATATGTGTACTGGAAATGGGTGTCACGCTGACGGCTGTGGTGACCAGAGGCTCATACACGGCCAAAGAAACAGGAGTGGGTGGAGACTAGGCACAGAGCAAGAAAGACCAACAGCAAATTAAGTCTCCTTCCCAACGGAAATACCGTTGGGCTGGGAAAAGTAAAGGAGAATTGAAGGGAAAGGACTGGGAACTGAAAATAGAAATTGGGACGTGAGATGGAATGGAGGCAAAGGAAATATTTAGTGGACACAAAAATTAGGAAAAAAGAGAAGAGAGGAAGAAAATGAGAAAGAAAGAGAAAGAGAGGAAGGCTATTGATGGAAAGTCCAGAAGGAAGAGAAACTCTAAATTGAAGAAGAGAAAATCTGGAAACAAGGGAGAACCCACAAGGACACAAGGGCAGGAAATTCAGGACACCAGGGTTCTCAAACAAGGTTGACCACCAGCCCACTCTGTAACAGTAGGTCATCCCTTACTTCTGCCCACCCCACCCCAGTCTCTCTGGTTAACTCACTACTTCATGTGTTTGGGGAAAATTAAATGAGAATGGAAGCCCCAGGCTTTGAATACCTTGCCTACCAGGACAGATATTCTATAAATGAAACCCCCATTTTGCCACTTGATCTCAATTCCCCCAGAAAATTCTTGGCTTTGTAGCAGTCCAAAATAAGGCTGGCAGGAGGAGAAACAGGGATAGGAACAAATATGAACACAAAGCAGTTTTTGCCCTCTGAAAATTCAAGCTCAAATAGAGAAGAAACATCCACATGCTATGGTTGCTGAGTCCCAATACCAAGTGCTGTGGGAGTGTAGAGAAGGGAGCTTTGGCACCTGCAGAAGTCCCGGAGGGCTCCCAAAGGAGGTGACATTTAGATTGAGATGTGGAGAAAAAGAAATGTTCCAAGCGGAGAAGGGACAGGAGGGCTTTTCAACAACAATAAATGACGTGAGCAGTGTCCATCCAGCAAGGTGTGTGCAGTGAGGAAGAAGTTCACATGGGAGGAGGGTGGGGTCAGGAGGATCCGCAGCAGTCAGGTCTTGAAGCGTATTGTGTGCAAGAGTGTGAAGCCATGTTTTAGTTGTGAAGCTATCAGGACCCACCGGAGAATTTTAAATAGGAGTGACACACTGGGGTTTGAAATGATCCTGGAGCCCTGTGAATTAGGAGCGGGCGAGCCCACATGCAAAGAGAATGGCCTTTCTCTTCATCCAGTAGAGAGCTGACAAGACTTTGAGAAAAAGCATTTGTATGCAGTGGGACTGGAGAAGACAGGAAAGATCTGAGGAAGGTAAAATCGTCAGGTGCGCCCACAAAATCCACATGGAGGGGAACCCGAAGACCCTCATGAGTCCCTAAGAAGCTTGCGAGAGGCAGGTGGTCATTTTCCCCAATCTTTTGATCTCCACTACTCTCTCAGATGATTCTCCCTTTCTTGAGAGGAGACCAAAAATGAGTCCTTTATTTATCAACATTTGGTTAATACCGTATTTATTAAACCATTTAAAGAAGTCACTGTATATCTTAGTTGTTTGTTTTTAGGTATGTTGCATAATTCATTAGCAGCAAATGCTTGGAGGATGAAGCTGTTACAGACTCAAGAGAAATGCGTTGGGATAAAGAACCAGATACTTCTTGCAACTAGGAGCTTCTACCCAACCTCCTAGACTGGTCCTCTGAAGCCAGACATATCTAGAATCTATAACTTCACAGCCCTCTCCACCAATCCATTTTTATTATACATCCACAGTGAACTTTTAAAAAGGGTTTTCTGGCATGTTTCCGGTGATGCCTGAAACACTCCGTGTTAGCCAGCGCGCTCATTCAGTTACCACTGGGGATGCTCAGTGAGATGAGGAGGATCAAGGAGACATGATACGTGTCTGGAAATTTTCATCATATGAAAGCAGCAGGAGCTCAGCCTTGCTCTCGTTGGTCCCCAGAGATAGACAGACAGTCAGCGGGTAGAAGCCCCCTGAGGGGGCAGTTTTCAGCCCAGCCTCAGACAGAGGGGGGAACAGAGGATGGGTCAGGGAGGAAATGGATCGCGCCATGTGCAGAACAGACAGCACCTTAACTGAGCACTTACAGCCATCTAGGTACTAGGCTAGGGCTTTCATAACCCTTTTGTCTTTGAAGCCTCTCACCTCCTCTATGGCTTAGGGATGTTATCCCCACATCTGTGAAGTGGCATCCAATACTCACAGGAGTTAAACTTGTCCACAGTCACACAGCAAATAAATGATGAATCTAGGGTTTAAGTCCAACCCTAGACTCCACACTGAAGTCTGAGCTCTGAGCCTGATGTTTATCAATCTGATGCTTCCCTGGTAAGTGTGTATGTGGCCTGACCTCGGAACTATGTAACCAGAGGCAGAGTGACCAAATGTCTGGGAAGCTGTAGAAGGGATTCAGCTTCAGACATGACACATTCCCGGATGAACCCGCACCTTCCTCAGGAGCATCTCTGGTTCTCCAAGAGCAAAAGGAAACTGACGTAAACACACTGTGAAGGCCCCCAACACACAGTGGTGTGAAGAAAAGTTATCTGCAGCAAAAATGACTTTTTTTTTCCTTAAAAAAAGGAAGAAAAGAAAGAAGAAAAAACACAAGAGGAAGCAAACACATATTTTATAAAACATTTTTCATCACCAAAAATTCTGTTTTAGGTATTCTTCTTGCATGTTTTCATGCTGAAACCTATTTGCAAATTATTTTCTCTTTTTTTTCCACATGAAATGTACCCTCGATTATATGACAAGAAATTATATGGTGCTAATAATTTATTTAAAACCAGATCCATGTCTCACATTCATCCTGTGTTGTGAAATCAAGTAGATGCAGAAGGGGCTTTTTTTTCCTCTGAACTTTCTGACCATCTCTATTGTGGAAGAGAGAGTAATAGCAGGTATCGAGGGTGCCAATTATGTGGTGATGTACAAACCCGCTGGAGAAAAATCTATATGATATTTTAATGCTAGTCAAACAGAACGATGAAGTTTAAATTAGCTTGAAGCTACTAAAAATTCTAACTATGGCTCTGCCTTTATTGTGTGGGGAGGGTGAAAAATAGCTTTCCAGAAAAATATATGTCTATCTTCTCTGTGGATGGGCTGCCTGGTGCCTCTTTCTTTTGCTGATACACAAGGCTCCATTTTTTACTTGTCCCGTCTTTCTTTCCATCTCTTCTTTCCCCTCATTTCCTCTCCCACTCATTTTTCTTGCCGACCACCTTTCCTTCCTTCTTTGAATTGTCTTCTCCTGTACTTCCTTTTATATTAATCTATCTGTCAGTTTTATAAGCTCATAGAATCAGAGAAGGTTAGAACTCAGAGCTCTGGTTTTAAGTGAGGGGGGAGCACTTTGGAAAAAAGTCCAAACCCACCCATGGTACAGATGGCAGGGAGACCCCTCAAGAGAGGATCCAGCTTCCTCAAGGCCACCCCACAGTGGTGTAAGGGACTAGTCTGAGCAGGGAGTGAGTCACAGAAGCAAGGAGTTGGGATACAAACAGGAAGCCAGACTTCTCACCTCCATACACTCTGTTCATTATCAAGAAAGCACCTAGGAGGCTCAGTCGGTTAAGCATCCGGCTTCAGCTCATGTCTTGATCTCACAGTTTGTGGGTTCAAGCCCTGCATCAGGCTTTGTGCTGACAGCTCAGAGCCTGGAGCCTGCTTCGGATTCTGTGTCTCCCTCTTCCTCTCTGCCCCTCCCCCACTTGCGCTGTGTCTCTCTGAAAAATAAATAAACATTAAAAAATTTAAAAAAGGAAGAAAGAAACCCCTGGTGTAATAATCACATTTCCAGAAGCCTTAACAACAACAACAACAACAACAACAACAAACAGAAGGGCTCACCCAAATGCCCTGCAGCCCTGTCAGAAGGTACAGTAGGTAGGAACATCCCTATTATAGGAGTGACAAAACAGACTCAAGCAGGGGAATAATCTTTAACAAATACTTCTTGTGGGTCAGGCACTTTCACATGTTGTTTAACTCTTAGGCAGCCCCGCCATTAAGAATTTATAACACTGTTCTATAGGCAGGAGGCTGAGGTTCAGAAAAATTAACTGGTCACACGACTGAGCGTGAGCTGAAATGAAGCCTTGTCGAAAGCCCGTGTGGTCTGTGAGAGGCCCCTCAGGTGTTTGTTGCAACATGACTGTGGGTGAATCGGGGCTGGAGATCCAGGCTTCTGGCCCAGAAAACTTTCCAGAATTTCTCAGGAAAGAAGCCCAGAGGGTTGGCATGCTCTCACCAAGGGACGACGGAGTTAGCACTGATTCATTATCAATATTGACATGCATGACGTGCAGGACAGAGCTGAGGAGCAGGAGCAGAAGGGTCAAGTTGAACTGGGGGGTTTATGTATTGTTCACTTGGAAAACCTGGCTGCATGAAGAGAAGGCACAAGAATGAGGGCTTAAAAAGTAAGTTTCATTTTTTATTCTGGATTGAGGGGGTATAGATGATTTATTTTTTTCTTTCATGGAAAATAGTGGCATTTTTTATAAAAATCTGGAAATATAGCAAGATTTGGGGACCTGGGTGGCTCAGTCAGTTACGGGTCCAGCTTTGGCTTAGGTCATGATTTCTAGGTTCATGGGATCAAGCCTTGCGTTGGGCTCTGTGCTGACACAGCTCAGAGCCTGCAGCCAGCTTCAGATTCTGTGTCTCCATCTCTTTCTCTGCCCCTCCCCCACTCATGTTCTGTCTCTGTCTCTCTCTCTCTCTCTCTCTCTCTCTGTCTTTCTCAAAAATAAATAAACATTTAACAAGTTTTAAAAAAAGAAATATAGAAAGATTTCAAATAAATGGTGAAAATCATCTAGAATGCCACCACCAAGTAGTAATCATTAATAATGATTTCCTATTTACCTCTCCAGACCTTTTTTCTTAGCCAGGAAACATGCTCATATTATCTTCTTTGTATTTTCCTATACTTTCCAAGTTTT
The DNA here is from genome assembly GCF_006229205.1 of Suricata suricatta. Taxonomy (NCBI): domain Eukaryota; kingdom Metazoa; phylum Chordata; class Mammalia; order Carnivora; family Herpestidae; genus Suricata; species Suricata suricatta. The sequence continues at coordinate 42,145,557 of NC_043710.1, forward strand.
CCATACATTTAATGTCTTTATTTTGTATAAACATTTTTTTGAGAGACACAAGGTGTGCACACACACACAGATACACATGTGAGCGGCGGAGGGGCAGAAGGGGGGGAGAGAGAATTTTAAGCAAGTTCTATTCGCAGCATGGAGCCTGACTTGGGGCTTTATCTCACCGCCATGAGATCATGACCTGAGCCGAAATCAAGAGTCAGATGCTTCACTGACTGAGCCATCCAGGTGCCCATATATTAAACATTTTTAATCAAAAGAGTCATTTGGGGCTAGATGATGAAGAGCTTCGGAATTGCAGGATCAGGGTTTTGGTTACGTGTCTTGCATGTCTGTCTGTCTATTTTCAAACTCTGCCTTGTTCCAAAAACGATTGGAGATGAAAGGATAAAACGTGTAGACTTTACTCCATTAACTACCAGAATGCACTAAACACCTTCCAGCAGAAGTTACAAAGATTCCTCTAGACAGTGCACTCAAAACGTAGTGCTTGGGCCGCCAGCGTCAGGGACTTGTTAGAAATGCAAAGTCTCAGGCCCCACTCCAGACTTAACCCAAGACTCTGAGTGGTAGGGACCCAGGAATCTAATCTTCCACCAATCCTCCAGGGATTCTGATGCACTGTGAAGGTTAGAGTTTCTATTCTACCCTCTTGCAGTATTTGGAGAACATATCTGGCAGGGAGGAGATAGTGTGAGAAGTCCCAGCAGTCATCAAGATGAGATAGGAGGAAGGACTGGACATGGATGGGAATCCTCACTGCCAGGAAATTGTAAGTGGAAGAATGGCTCTGAAGCCCAGTCCTACACACCCTGTGTCTGGGTTTGGGTCAGAAGGTAGTGCTGAGCCCTTGAATTACCACCTGCAATCTGCATTTGCACAATCCCACAGCAGGACTTAGAAATCAACTATATACATATATTTTTGGCATCAATGTATATCTCTCAGAAGACAGGTTAAGTTTTCGATAAATTCACTTTTAAAATCAGGTTTCCCTATTAATTTCAAAATAGAAGTGCTTTCCTTCTTGTGCACATTAATACAAAAGAAAAACAAAATGTTTAAACCCTTCCCAGCTTGTCACTCAATAGCCACGTTCTAGAAAGCGAATGGTTTTATGTGTGTGTGTGTGCAGTTTCTTCCTTTTATTTGTTTTCTTCAGCCCTCTAAAGATGGAAGTGTCTGCACATTCATTCTGAGTCGTTCCTCAGCTCTGATTTCACTTGCCAGGCCCCCTCCCCCAATTTGAAAGATGACATTGTTCCCCACAACGACTCCCTCAGGATGCTCCCACGTCATGCCTGCCAAGCCCCAATGACAAGATATAGGGGGCAGTTAGACTGTTACATACCCTTCCTGCCACTTTCAATCAAGCCTAATGCAATCAGAAACACATGACTACATCAACACATCGCCTTTAATCAAATGTGATTAAGTCAGTCATTAGTTTTTCAAGACAAATAAAGGATACAAGCGCTGGTATTACCAGTGTAACCGCCCCCCTTCTTAAGTGATTTGTTAGAAAGGAAGCCTCCCCCCGCCCCGCCGCTGGAGCACAGAACCAGGGACCTACTGAAGTCCTGGACTTCTCCTGCTGCTGTTTATCATCACAAAGCATCCTGGGTTTGTGTACACAATTCCTTCCTCCCTGTCCCCTCTCACAAAGCTTCCGTGTTGTCAACCAGAATTTGGCTTCAGCTTGATCAGGATGATTTCATTATCCCATTGTTACCATTATGACTTGGGCAATTAGTAGTTTATAAGTATAAATTTATGGCAATCTGTGATTCAGGCGCATTGGCAGTAGTCAGGGCATAATAAAAACCCAATCAATTTCTTTCATTTAATATGTAGGCTGTGACCCTAGTTTTGATTAGAACTCTTAGCTATTTCATCTTTAAATAAAAAAGAATGTCTGCAAGCAATTATATGGTGTGTTAATTGGATATTCCTTTTTATCTCTTATACTACTGAATGCATTTCTAACGAAATTCTTGTTTTCTCTGTCTCATTCTCAATGATATCTCTGTGCATCCCTCTCTCTGAAGGTTCCTGTCTTTGTCTCCCTGCATCTTTGTCGCTTCCCCATTTAGTCCTCTACCTCTCCCTTTTGCAACCTCACTGACCATATGCAGGTAGGCTAAAATTATCAGGGGGACTGTGTTCTACGTACCCCACTTGACATCAAGATATGGGGGCATTATGGAGCTGAGGTTACCAGATAGTATAAAAGGTCTAGCACACAGTGGACCTGTCCAATTATTGGCAAATGAATGAATAAAGCCAGGAGTTTATTGTGTGTCAAACTGTCCCAGGGTACTTTCCTGAGGCATGCTCTTTTTCCAGAGTAATATTTCCCTGATGGATCTACACACTTTGAGTCCACATTCCAAAAGGTGGCCATGTTGGGGGGGTAGGAATGGAAAGAAGATTCTAGTCCTACAGACAGGCAGCCCAGGTCCACCAAGGTGACTGACTGCCATGCAGAGATGGAGCCTCTTATCTCCATCACGTGGAATATGTCCTTTATGGGATGATTTTGTAAGCTGGGATGAGTCAATACCTGGAAGGTGGGCTCTACACTTTCTCAGTGTGTGTGTGTGTGTGTGTGTGTGTGTGTGTGTGTGTGTGTGTGTTTAATTTCTTAAACAAATACTTCTGTAGTGCTTAATATCCTTCAGTCATCCACAGACAAAATTCTAATCCTTTTCTCAGTATAAATGCATCAGGAAAAGCATGGTTCTTGTTCTCGCTTATAAGAATCCCTCCTGGGGCTTTCCACTTCCTTTCCAAGCTGTCCCTGCTGTTCTCCAGGCCCTTGTTCAGCACCTTAGAGTTTCCTGTATAAGGCCATATTTCCTGGATTTTATGTTTTCTGTTTTGCTCCTTTGCTTCTGCAAATTGCACTCTCTGGAAGCGTCCCTAAGAGGGCATAAGGGAGGAAAAAAATTTTGCAACCTGGTCTGTCTGAAAATACCTTTTTTCTTTCACAATGATCATTTGGCTTGGTCAGAATTTGAAGTCAGTTTTCCTCAGAATTTTCAAAATATCTCTGTCAGTCTTCCAGCTCTCCATGTGGCTGTTGAGATGCCTGATGCCCTACATCTTTCAAGTCCTCTGTATATGACCTCCTTCCCCTTCTCTCAGGACCCCTGTGGCTCCCAGAATCCTCTCTATCCTTGAGTCTTGAGATTTCACAGTTATATGCCCTCTGGCAGGACCTATGATCACTCTGTTTCTGAACCTTGGAAATACATTCTTCAGTTGTGGAAATTTTTGCCTAGTAATTCTCAGGTAATTTCCTCTCCTCTTTGTTTTCCTTCTCTGGAACTCCTTCCTATTGGCCAAGTGCAACACTCCTATTTTCAACCTCTAATTTTCTCATCTTTTCTCTCCTAATTTCCATCTCTTTGTTTTGCCTTTTCTTTTTCTTTCTCACTTTTATCTTCCAACCCTTTTGTTGAAATTTTATTATTTTTACTCTACTTTTAATTGCCCAGAGTGTCCCACTTTTGTGACTACTCATTCATAGCATCCTATTCCTGTTCCAGAAACAATAATTTCTCTTTTCTGGCCAAGACGGTTGATGCAAATCTGCCTGACCCCAAAGATCATTATGATTATGATATTCCAACTAAACAACCACCTTTTCTTGGTGTTCATAGTCTGTTCCTTTGAGAAGCTAGAACTGATTGAAATTGCTTCCTGATGGAGATCATAAACTACAGCATATGCTACACAAGGCCAGGGACCATGACCGTTCTCTTGACCAGTGTAGACACTTCATCCAATTCCTCACATGAGTAGCACACAATAAGTCATATGAGTCTTTGGCAAATGAACAAACAAACAAATGAATGAATGACACAAGGACAAGAGTTCCCTGATTTTAATACAACATCCACATAAGAGAAAAATAGATGCTTCCTAGTGTCTGTGTTGTCACAGCCATTCAGCAGCTCTCAAGGTGACAAAACAATTTCCAAGTGAGTGTGGCCCCGTCCCCATGTCTGCCTAATGGAAATAGAGTCCTCTAGGAAACTGCAGAAGCAGGAGATGCAAGGTGTTTAACAGGGCTGCCCAATGAGTTCATTTATAATGTTAACAAACCCAATTCCTGAATAAGCTCAGAGGCCTCTATTGGACCTGTCAGCCAGGAGAGACAGCTGTCGGTCAGGATTCATGGTGGGCATCTGCCTGCCCTAAGGGCCAGCCTGGCAAGGGGGGCTGGCAGGGAGGGAGTGGGAAGATAACAGAGATAAATCTAAATTCATTCCGGAAGCAGTCACACTCAATGACATATTCACTGACTTCTTCAACAGCTCATTTGATAATGTTCTCTCTGCACTATTCATTTTTCTGAAAGATGAAAGCTGGCTGAGGATCTCATCTGCTCACTGATGCAGGGAAAGGATTTGAAATTAGTGCACACACACACACACACACACACACACACACACACACACACAACTGAAAGGGGGAGTTGGCAGGGGAAGCAGGAACCCATTCTGATGACCAGTTTTGTAGTTGGTCCTGACACAGGAGACCCAGCAGTCTGGTGTGAGGTCACCTCTGATTAGTTATACATTATAATTCAACAATATGCCAATGAGCAGAGAGGAGGCTCAGTAGGGAGGGGGACATCTATCATGATAATTAATTGCTTGAAGAATGTCATCTGCCTGGTGAGGGGCAGGTCATGACTTGCTTGTGATTAGAGGGGGGTGAGGTCAGAAGCTCGGGGCCAGGTGCTATTTCTTTCTCAGGGTGTCCTAAGTCTCATTGTGCCTATGGCATACATACACCAGCAAGTGTTTACTGAGTGCTGGTCACTAGGCAGAGTCCGGGGGTACGAGAGAAAATGAGACACAGGTAGGGCTCTCTACTACCACCTTCCAGAGAGGAAGACAAACCAGAAACGTTAAACTCCAAAGTGTACAACACGTATTGTTCTAGAGAGGGCTCACCTCTGACAGCACCTATTGGCAGGGAGGACCGACAGCTCTTTATCTTAATTTGATGCTTTCACATGGCTTCTTAAAGAAATGAATGTCTTGGGTTAGAGTATGGAGAATACAGGCTTTTGAATCAGGCAAGTCTGAGTTTGAATCCTGACTCTCCTATTTTACAGCAGTGCAACCATGAGCAACGGACTCTGTGTGTCTAGGTCACATTTTCCCTCTTGGTAAAATGGGGATAATACAACCTAACTTTCGGAATTAAGTGTTATGAAGCCTGACATCTAAATTGCATGTGGAAGATGTCATGGGGCTGGTCCCCCTGTCTTGGCAAGCAGGGGCCTTGCTGGGGGGTTAGGAGTGATCCAGAGGTTGGGGCAAGATGTGAAAGGAGAGTTCTTCCTTCTCATTCACAGGGTGGCGCTTGACACTCTAGGACTTGGCAAAAAAATAATGCATGACACAGAGTAGTTTCTTATTCATGTTCTTCAGCAAATTCTGGGTAAATGTTCTTAAAAACAGTCATCAATCCAAATAATCCAGACAGAAAAGAGACACAGAGACAGAGAGACACCTGGTACAAAAGCAAATGAGACAGAAATGAGAAGGAAACAAATGTAAGAGGCTTGAGAAGCAAGCAGATAAGAAATAATCCCTTAGCAATCCTATCGAAGTATAGATAGCTACCAACTTTTTATCAGATTCTCAAAATGACCAATATGAGATAGTTACAAATATTTATAAGACCAACCAAGAAGCCTACTCTTAGTAAGTACTTTGTGAGATGTTACTTCCTTATCCAAGTTCACTGGCAACCCATGAGATGACTTAGGGGATACTTTACACACATACGTGGAAAAGTCATCACTACATTTCCAAGATAAAATATACCTACAATTACCCAGTTTTTTCTTCTCCCTGCTCTCACAATGATCATCCATTGCCTCACACCTAAGATTCTGTTCACTAAAAACCACAAATTCACTGAGTGGGGGCAAGAAGAAGGAAGTATACCAGGAAAATATTTATTGTTTTCAAAAACAGAACGACAGAGAGAAGAGTAGAAATGGGGACGAGCTATCCCAGAGTGAAGGAGCCATTTAGTTTCCAAAATCATTTCTTTGTTCATCTTAACATCAGATGGTTCTTTACCTCCAACAGGAGTTTGGAGGGGGTGATCTGAGAATTTTTACTTAACTTTTTTTTTTCAGTTAGGAATTTTAACCCATTTATATCTGATGTCAGGACTGTGAAGTTTCACATCACCAATGTTATAATATTTGTTGCTTTTATGTATATTTCCTCAGTTTTTCTTTTGCAAAGGGTGATGCAAAGGTTAGTGGGACACCTGGGTGGTTCAGTCGGGTAAGTGTCTGACTTTGGCTCAGGTCATGATCTCACAGTTGGTGAGTTTGAGCCCTGTGTCGGCTGTGCTGACAGCTTGGAGCCTGGAGCCTGCTTCAGATTCTGTGTCTCCTCTCTCTGCCCCTCCCCTGCTGGTGCTCTGTCTCACTCTCTCAAAAATAAATAAATGTAATAAAAACAAATTTAAAAAAAAGAATCCTCTTAGTAAAGAACAGAAGCCTCTACACTTTCTCAGAGGTAAAGTAGTTCTCTTTTATGGATATAGAAAGAAGGCATCTGTGGCCACAAAAGCGCCCATCTCTTATGTCGGTGTGTCTTTTCCATTTTTCTGCTTCTCGTGGCAAACCACCTTTCCTGTTTACATGCAGCCCTCTGACCTCTTACTTCCAGCTCCCTTGAGGCTTCGATGACCCACTGAGCTACTTCAGCAAGGGTGCCTGACCAGGGCCCCCATGCTTTGTTGTTCAAATTCCCAAGGAGAAGGCTGGTGCTTCTGGCCGACGCATAGCCTGCACCCCCTGGATTCAGCATCACCCTAGTACATAGGTCAGGTGCTCCATTCCTGCTGCTGGGGTGGGGGCTGGGGGGCTCTGGGCAAAGGACTGGTTCTCATAAAGTGAACATGTACAGGAAAGCTGTGATTGATGATTGCGGTTTCTATTGATGTCCCTTTTTATTTTGTATTTTTTTTAATGTTTATTCATTTTTTGAGAGAGAGAAAAAGAAAGAGCAGAGGAGGGGCAGAGGGTGAGGGAGACACAGAATCCGAAGCAGGCTCCAGGCCCTGAGCTGTCAGCACGGAGCCCGACGGGAGGGCTGGAACTCCTGAACCAGGAGATCATGACCTGAGCCGAAGCGGGGCACTTCACTGACTAAGCTACCCAGGCACCCTTACTGTCCTTTTTCAAAAACTCATTTGAAAGGAATATATTACTTTTTATTCTATTAGAAATTATCTTCTAGGGGGAGGGGGAAGGGGGTGATGGTCATGGAGGCAGGCACTTGTGGGGAGAAGCACCGAGTATTATATGGAAACCAAGTTGACAATAAACTATTATTAAAAAAAAAAGATGCTATTGTTAAAACAAATAAAAATAAAATAAATGCTATTGTTAGAAAAAAAAAAGAAATTATCTTCCAGTTACATTTTGTTTAAAATCATCAGCATTGACCACAGATCCATGCTCTTGGTACCTGCCTATATTAGATGAAGAACTGAGTACATTTTAAATTTCCCCACCCATTCCCTTTGCAGATATGGTCTCAGATTGCAGACCTGGTTTATTACTGGATTGTTACTGGTAGTATTTATCATCTTAAAATGATGTCCTGTCAACACATGTATGAATACATTCTACATACAACACAAATCTATATTTCATTGATTTTCCTTGTTCATTAGTTATTTTATACTGTGACATTTTAATTCACGAGTTCTTTATATCAGGACTCCTATCATGGCTTAAAATCTTCAAGTTATAAATGCCACCCCACTGACCCACCACACACATTTTGGTTTTTTTCCTCAGAGAGTTCGAGACCTGTTTCAGAAATAAGACTTTTTTTCTTGCATTCCTTCATGGAAAACTTCCAACATATTATAAACTCTCCAGTCACAATCTTCTTTTTTTTTTTTATTGTACTCCAAAGCAGTAATTTTTTTTTCAACTATTGGAATTTAGTGGGGTTTTGTTTTAATTTTTGTTTTATCAGAAGTGTTGGGCTAGCCTGTTTTGTTTTCTTCCTCTTCCCATAACTGGTTTTCTGTCCATGTCCCTGCTGTGTTTTGTTTACTTCTGATTTTTTTAAAGTCACCAGAATAAATCCAGATGTTTGTTTTTTTACTAAATTTGCCTCATGCACAGTGGGCCCCTTTAATCTAAAGATAAATTCCTTTACATCATGAATTTTTTCTCTCTTCTTCCTCTGCTCAATTTTCTCCTTCTGGCGTTACCCCAGATATTTTGGGACCTCCAGATCCGCTTGCCATGCCCTTCTCCCCTAATCAGTTTTTTCTTAGATGATTTTCTTAGATGTATCTATTATCTCTGTCATTTATAACGGTTGTTGTTGTTATTTTCAAGATGAAGGACAAGACAGTTCACAGAGTAATCAAAATTCACAAAAACGATGGTGGAGACCTCATGTGTCTCACTGAAGGAGTAAATAATGAAGTCGGTGATCTGTGTTCACCTCTGAGGATGTGGCTTGCATAAAAGCCAGAACTGGCTTCAGCAGTAGGACAGAGAGGGAAAAGCAAGAGGGGTCTTACCACACGTTGGTAGGGACACCACAATAATACATGATGATCCAGAAATGAAGGAAGCCCCTCCCGCTCTAGGGGGTACAGATGTGTTCCTAAAATGCGAATCCTAAAATGAGAAGCATTCTTGAGACCAGACTGAAATAATTCTGTTAAAAATGAGAAACACTAATATATTTAAAATGCTCCACTTTCTGTGTAAACGGAAACGGCACAGAGATGTTTTCATCTTGTCCAAATAAATGATTCATCAGTTAAAAACAACAAAACATTTTTTGTTTTGAGCACTTTATGTGTCTGTCACCTTTCGCTAATTGCTGGCATTAATGCTTGCTTTCCCCTATTTTTATTTATCCGATTGTTCACTGTAACAGGAAAATCGAAGGCAGGGGAGGATCTGATTCATAAGCTAGGCATCACCTGATCTTACAATGCCTTCTCATTTCCAGCTGCTTTTTCTAGGTATTTGCTGTCAAAACTCAGGGCAGAGGAAGGGGGGCAGAATTCCACATGGACATTAATCCTGACAAAGAAATAACGATGCTCAGAGCTGGGTTGGATTAAAGCCCTGTTCCAGGGAGGCAGAAGTAAGACAGACATTTAAAACAGAGACAGAAGGACAGGTCAGATTCAGGTGAGCTTGCAAATAACTAGGCCATCTGAGAGAGGACCTGAGGTCAGGGTCAGCAGCGGCTACAGCACAATCACGTAGGGGGAGCCAGCACATAGGGACCGAGCACAGCCCCGCACCGCGTCTTCAGCTCCAGGGCTGGCACCCAGTCTGCTCCCAAAGCTGACAGCACAGGAGTCACTTGACTTCTCCCACGTGCTCTCCTTGCCTCACATTCAATGAACGACTTCTTCTTGTGCATCTCTTGTCCTAAACGATGATGGCACCCACCTTCATCCCCGTAGTCTCCTGCCACCTTCAACTACACAGTTCCCAACTGGTCTTTCCACCTCCGTGGCTCCTTCTTATACCTGAAATGCATATTATATCTCTTCTCAGATTAATGTTTCCTGCGACCTCCTCTTATCCTCAGGATATGTCCAAACTCCATGCGGTCTGTGAGGCCCTGCTTCTGTGCTCCTCAGTCACCACAGCCCCCATCTCTGTCTCTCTGCTCCCCTCTCTCCCCCTCCTTCCGCCAGATGGCTGCTGTCTCTCCCCCTTCCCACCAGGCCTCGTCATGACCTGTGTTCTCTGCCAGCTATCTTTCTGAATGCAACCTTAGCTCTTCCTTGACCTTGACCTTTTCATAAAGTAGACCACTTGGTTCACCTTTGTGCCACGGACAGTGATCTTAAAGGATGTGCACAAGGTTGCACTAAAGGCATAATGTGTTGTAGTGGGTTGAATGATGGCCCCTAAAAAGGTACATCTGCATCCTATTCCCCAAGACTTGTGGATGCTACCATATTTGGGGAAAGGGCCTTGGCAAATATATTAATTTAAGATTGAGAACATTCTGAATTATCTGAGTGGGACATACACCCGATGACAAGTATCTTTATAAAATAGAAGAGAGGACACAGACACACAGAGAAGGCAGAGGCAGAGACCGATGTGACACAGTGACATCCAAGAAAGCTGGTAGCCACCAAAGGTTGGTAAAGCAACAGATTCTTCCCTAGAGCCTCTGGGGGGGGGGGGCTGACAACATCTTGATTTTAGACTTCCCCCTCCAAAAGTGAGAGAACAAATTTCCATTGCTTTACACCACAATATTTGGGAGGAATTCGGTATGGCAACACCAGAAATCAAATACACAGGTGCTGGAGTCATGGGTATGCATGGACCCGCCCTATCTGGGATGGACAGTCTTTCTGAATTCCATTTCATGCTGGTCTTTATTTATTTATTTATTTATTTATTTATTTATTTATTTTCATTCTGGTCTTTAAAGGGAAGGAGCTAGAACCCAATGACTGGCATGTTCTCCTCTCCTCATCTCTTTCTGAAAGCAATCTGGGCCTTTTGTGTTGGCATTCAACTTGGATACTTATGTAACTTTATTGGGCTGACAAGATCCTTGCAATTATTACCTTCTCTCTGTCTAAGCCAGTGGTTCATTCTAGTCCATTGGTGGTATCCCGTGTTTCTTAAGCTTTTCTCCCCACCCTTTTCGTCTCCTCCCTTCTCACACTCCAGTCGTTTCCCTGAAATTAAAGCATATACCAGTGTGCTCTGTCTCAAGTAGAGAGCCAAATTCCATTACCACTTGAGCACTTTAAATCAATATTTGGGCATTTAATGATTTTGCTCATTTTATCTGAATACATTAGAGAAGTCTGATAGGCCTATTAGGGTCCCTGTGATTAACATCTTCGAATCAGCAAAAGGTGCCAATTTTAAAAAATTGGCTTGTTTCAAGCCCACCATAAAAATCTGCATAATTTAGCAATTATTTTATCATTTTGAATATATATTAAAAAGTAGTTTTCAGTGTTTAATTAGAAGATATAGTCAACATATTTTAAAGTGAGATGACTCCTGTACGTACTTAAGAGTTGAAAGGAAGAAATATTTGGGGCCAGCTCCAATCTGTAAACTAACTTCACATCGTGTTTCCACCCAAGGCATACATGACCTTCAATCATCCTGTGTGCCCCTCATTAGGAGCAGATTTACAACTAATCAGATGAACTAGAATCTCCCCTAGAGGCTCTGGGTAGTGACACCACAATTAATGAAGAGACTGTGTCCTCAAAACTCAGTAACTTTATTAACCTTAACCTCAGGAGCAGAAATCCTAGAGACTGTGCTGGTTGTATTTTAGGGAGCACAGACTGTTCTACAAACTTCCTTCAAGAATTAAGTTTGGGAAGACTGATGTAACATACCAATTTCACCCAACCTGGCTGTACCCACTCAGGGCCCTGATGTAGTCTTATCTGTCAAGTTACAGGCTCACAATTTAGTACCCAAAAAAAAAAACCCACCTCAATTACTGAATGATTATCACTAGTAGCTCTTTGGACTTCTGTTCAAAGAGGCTTCGATAGGTCTGGTGAGCAGATCAACAAAGCGAGCATGCAACGGACGAGTGGGTAGGTTTGGATCCAACCTCAAAGCTAGAACAGGGCACGGGCCTGGTGTGAGACAGATGCTGAGAACCAGGAAACATTGTAAAGAAATATAAAGGGGATCCTGAATCATTAGATGCCAGGAAGAAAAAATACAGAGCTGGAAATAGGGAAGGAACACTGCCCAGAACTGGAGCCGAACATCAACAACACTGGGAGGAGTGGCTATCGAGTCCCAGCAACTTTACCTCACAGCCGATGGGCACAAGACACAGGGGTTGGTTGTGCTTCTTAATCATCTAGGAAGAGAACAGAAGCAGGCAAATCTCATTCAGCCGATTTCATCTCAGAATCTGGCCCTTCATCATTCCTACCCTTGCTCTAACTTTGTCCCATCCATTATAATTCACCCATCATACTTGACCTTCCTTTCTTTACCTGCCCTTCTGGCTTGTTTTGGCAGCAGCTTCACTTCCCCAGTTTTGACTCTGTTTCTTTTGTTATATGATTTCTGCCCCTGAGCCTCCTCAGACCTCTTCCCCTTCCTCTAAGGTCCAAAACTCATCACCCATGAAAGTACGGAAGTATGATGTTTTCATGTAACCACTCAGGGGCACAGGAAAGCAGACAGGACTGGGAGGTGCCATGAGATCATTCTAAGAGGATGAGGGAAGACCCAGGAGGCGGACCCAGCTGGCAGAGGTGTTTCAAGTGAGCAAGTAAAACAATACCAAAAGTTTTCATGTCTGGTAAAGTTATCGGTGTCTATATGCTAGTACACCATGGGCTAGACTCATAGAATACTATGCAAATATCACCTTAGAAAATTATAACAACTAACAGAGCACAGCAAGGTGGTGAGGATGACAGGCCAAGTAGCCAAACATCCTCTGGGAAAGAGAGAAATTAGAGATAGGGTTGAGAAGGAAAATCATAGGACCCCCACTAAGAGAGACCTTCTAGAGTTGGGGTACCTCCAACCTCCCTTGGCCTGTGGCTCCCTCACTAGCTAACTGCCCTGGCCCATTTCTGGGCAGAGGACACATCAGCCAGTACTTACTCACCTACATCACCAAGAATCTTTTTTAAAAAAAAAAAGTTTTTTAAAGTTTATTTATTTTTCAGAGACAGAAACAGCGTGAGCAGGGGAGGGGCAGAGAGAGAGAATCTGAAGCAGGCTCCAGGCTCTGAGCTGTCAGCACAGAGCCTGACGCGGGCCCCAAACCCAGGAACCATGAGATCATGACCTGAGCCAAAGTCGGATGCTTAACTGACTGAACCACCCAGGCACCCCAGGAAGACCACTTTAAAGAAAGGAATAAGACAGACAATTGCAAGTGGGTATAGCACCACAGAGTCTGGTTGCTGCGCAGACCTATCCATCTTTTCCAAAATCTTTTCTACCAAACACTGTTTTCTAATCAAGTACATCTTCCAAATGTCTCATCAGAATCACAGGCACCAACCTGTGAAAGTATCTGGCTGCACTTTGTCATCACTTGAATCTGTCGATCCAATTTGGACCCCTGGATATTTTTTTCTTTTTTCCTTTTATTTATTTATTTATTTATTTATTTATTTATTTATTATATACAGTTTATTGTCAAATTGGTTTCCATATAACACCTAGTGCTCTTCCCCACAAGTGCCCTCCTCCTGGATATTGAATCTTAGGTACCTACTCAGATGACATTTCTACCTCCACCATCTGCCTCAAGCACAGAGTAAACATTCTCCTCTTTGTTTCCATTCCATTTTTGTAAGCAACAAATATTAGCTTAGTGCCTAGTGAGTACTAATCCACAGCCTTGGCATGGGTATCAAGAGATAAACAAGAAATAGCCCTTCTCTTTCAAAGTGCACAATCTTTATCACAGCATCATTAGAGATACTTTAATTATTTATGGATTTATCACTAAATATGACCACCTTGACCTCAAGACCATGTCCCTATCCACATATAGTATAAGTCGTAGCTGTGATCTAACACAGAATTGGGTTTAAACTGCACTGCCCTTAAGTGTGTGCTCCTGGGGATGCTGCTTGTGCCCACTAGTTTGGACCATCCTTCCTCATTCTCAGAATCCTTCAATATGCAGGCCAGGAAGACTTGCACTTCCTTCAGTGGAGGACTGACCTCTGTAAGAATTGTGTTCCCACTGGAGCGCCTGGGAGGCTCAGGCGTTTAAGCGTCCGACTTCGGCTCAGGTCATGTTTTCACAGTTCGTGAGTTCCAGCCCGCATTGGGCCCTCTGTTGTCAGCACAGAGCCCACTTCAGATCCTCTGTATTAGCCCCCTCTGCCCATACCCCCTGCTCTCTCTCAAAAAAAAAAAAAAAAAAACATTAAAAAAAAAAGAATTGTGCTCCCACAGTCTATAACAAGAAAGCCAGACAAAATACATGCAACAGTGATTTTCAGACATTAGACAACACAGTGTGAAGTTGTGACCCCTGAGAGAAGAGAAACAAACATTAGCTCTATGATTATGCCATCTTCCTACCTGATGTTCCCACATCATAACACAGAGAAATCCAAGGCAAAGCTCAGCTGTGAATTGAGGGGGCAAAGATCAGAGCTGTGGCCCCCACTACTACACCACTCATTCAGTAATAGGTAGAACTGGTAGGCAGGAAATCTACAAGGTGGTGATAGAAAACCTGAAGGACGCCATTGTTAGACCTTTCCCTCCTGAAGCAAGTCACCGAGAGTGAAACCCACGGACACAAACGGAGATGGTGAATGGGTTCCATTTTAGTTCATTTGAACAGCCCCTCCCGAGTGTTGGCAAGTCCTCAGGAGAGAGCCCCGCCGAGCAGGAGCTCAGGGTTTTTAAGGGCTTTGGCAAGACAAAGTAAGTCATCATTTAGTTAACCAATCATAGTTTACAGCATTTTATAGTGGTATATATTTCGACACACAAAGGTAAGATTTGGCAGAGACCTATCAATTTTAGAACTCTGTCTCAGGAGAAATTTGAAGTGACCAATCATAGGTCCGAAGAGGAAGTGAAGTAGGTGCACAGAAGCAAGAACTTTGTGGTTCAAGGGTGGTATCTGGCAACAGTATCTTAGAATCTAGCAACAGTATCTTAGAAAACAAGTTAATCTTTAAGTTATAACATATGGTTTACATTTTAGGACTCACAGAGCTCAATTTCCCAACCCTTGATTGTTCAAGCAAAAAAGGGTTGGAGAGTGAAACCATGGTTGGCATTTTTCCGTTAGGGTCAGCTTGACCCCAGGAGGGTCTTACACTATCAACGACTTTGTTTCAACTGACATTTATGTATGGAACACTCCAGGAACAACAGCAGGATACACATTCTTTTTACGTACATGTGAACATCCACCAGGAAAGGTCATATTCTGGATCTAATTGGTAAAACAAGTACTAACAAATTTAAAAGAATTAGAATCATGCTAAGCGTGTTTCCTAACAAAAATGAAATTGAATTTGAGATAAATAACAGGAAATATGCATAATTGCTGAACATTTGGAAATCAAACAACCTATTCCTTAAGTAACATATGGATAAAAGTGGAAGTCTCAAGAATCATTAGAAAATATTTTAAACTGAATGCAAATACAACACAACATAACAATATTTGTATTATGTAGTTAAAGCAAGGCTTAGTGAAGAGGTCAGCAAACTATGGTGGTATAGCCCTGAAGCTAAAAATGGTTTTTTCTTTTTTTTTTAAATTTACTTATTTATTTTGCGAGAGATAGGGAGAGCACAAGCTGGGGAGGGGCAGAGAGAGAGAGGGAGAGAGACAGAATCCTAAGCAGACTTTGCACAGCCACTGCAAAGCCGATGCAGGGCTCAAACCCATGAATCGTGAGATCATGACTAGAGCCGAAACCGAAAGTCAGCCACTCAACAGACTGACCCACCCAGGAAAGTTTCTTTTCTTAATTTTTTGAAAAAAAAAAAAAAAAACAAGAAGAAGGAGGAGACGCAGGGGTAGGGGGATATGGGAGAAAAAGAAGAAGGGGAGGGAGAGGGGAAGAGAGAAGGACGATTCAACAAGGGCCATCTATAGCCTGCAAAGTCTAAAATATTTACTACCTGGCTCTTAACAGAAAACATTTGCCAACCCCTTGCTCAGAGGGAAATGAATAGCATCAAATACTTTAACTAGAAATTAAGAAAGTTCTCAAATCAATAATTTCTTGAGTTTTAATCTCAAGAAGCTAGGAAGAAAAAGAGCAGGACTCAAAGCATGCAACAAGAGGGATAGAATGAAGATAAGGTAGAAATCATCAATACTGAAAGCAGAAAAATTATCAGTAAAGTCAATAAAACCAGAGGCTAGTTCTATGAAAAAAAAATTATTAAATCAATAAACCTCTTGGCAGTCTAATTGAGAAAAAAACCAGAGAAGATAGGGCTCCTGAGTGGCTCCATTGTCTGAGGGACTGACTCTTGATTTCAGATCAGGTCATGACCCCAGGGTTGTGGGATTGAGTCCTTACGTTGGGCTCTGTGCTGAGCATGGAGCCTACTTAAGATATTCATTCTCTCTCTCTCTCTCTCTCTCTCTCTCTCTCTCTCTCAGCCTGAGTGGCTCAGTTGGTTAAGAGTCTGACTTTGGCTCAGGTCACGATCTCGTGGTTCATGAGTTGAAGCTCCAACTTGGGCTCTGTGCTGACAGCTCAGAGCCTGGAGCCTGCTTTAGAGTCTGTCTCTTTCTCTCTGCTCCTTCCCAACTCATCCTCTGTCTCTTTCACTCTCAAAAGTGAATAAAAGTTAAAAAAAAATTTAAATAAAGGAAAATAAGATTTTCTCTCTCTCTTCCCCTCTGCCCCTCATCCACTCTCATTTTCTCTAAACAACAACAACAACAACAAACAAGAGAGAAGACACAAATGATGAATGTTAAGAAAGAGGGGACACAACTACAGATATTAAAAAGATAATGATAGGTTTTTAAAAACTTTATATCAATAAATTTGATAATTTATTGTGGTGCCTGGGTGGCTCAGTTGGTTTAGCATCCGACTTAGGCTCAGGTCATAATCTCATGGTTCATGAATTTGAGTAGGACATCAGGTTCTGTGCTGACAGCTAGCCTGCTTGTGATTCTAACCCTCCCCCACTTCCTCAAAATAAATAAATAAACATTTAAAAAGACAAAATCCCTAGGAATCTTCAAAATTATTTTTAAAGTACCTTAGTAAAGTCACAGGATATTAGTTCAAATATAAGAATCAATGGCATTTCTACAGTCTAGCAACAAATAACTAAAAAATTGAAATACAAAGCAACAACACTGGGAGCACCTGAGTGGATCAGTTGGTTAAGCATGGGACTCTTGGTTTCAGCTCAGATCATGATCTCATGGTTCATGGGCTCAAGCCCCCCATCCAGCTCCACACTGGCAGCAGGCACAGAGCCTTCTTGGGATTCTCTCTCTCCTTCTCTCTGCCCCTTCCCTGCTCTGTCTCTCAAAGTAAAAACAATAACATTTAAAATCAAACCAAAAAACCAACAATGCTGTTTATAATCCTATCAAAAACCATAATTTAAGATTAAATTTCATAAAATACTTGCAGACTCTATACACAAAAATCCACCCAACATTGTTGAGAAAAATTCAAGAGGAGCTAAATGAGAGGAAAGATAAATATGCCATTTAACACTGCTCCAATGTCAGTACTTCTCACACTAATGTATAGATTCAGTGCAGTCCGGTTAAAAGCCTAGCAGGGTAGTTAGAGAAACTGACATGCTAAGTCTACATTTTACATAGAAATACAGACTTTGGAGTCAGACTGCCTGCTTTTTGAATACTGGCTCCACAGCTTGCAAATTTTAGCACAACTTGGGAGTTGTTTATCCAAAACTCTGTCCTCCCCATCCTGCCTTTTCTTTTATTATTATTATTATTATTATTATTATTATTATTATTATTATTATTTTACAGTGCCTACCTTGCTCTTCCCCGGCGGTATCCCTGGCTCCCAGGTGTAGCTTGAGAGGCAATCTCCTTCTTCTAACCACTGACTGGCTTAAAGATGATCATGTGACCCAGTATGGCCAGAGATGCCAGTGGGGTTTACCTCGTGGCCTCTGAAAGGGCTTCCCTGCTGACAAAGAGACCTACCTCTTCTCTTTGTCTACTGCATGTGTTCTGGGTGAGCGTGAGGCCCAGAACTAGGCTCTCCGGAGATGAGTCTGTCTTGAGGACAGCCCTGACAAGCCGGAAAGTAGAAGGAAGACCTGGAAAGAACCTGGATCCTAGATGAAGTTGTTAACCTGCTAATTCCCACTCCTGTGGGGCTGTTATTTGATGTTGAAACTTGATGTTATATGAGGAAATATATCATCCTTATTTTATACATACACACACACCCTGTGTCTTGTTTTTTTTTCTTTTTTAATTTTTCATGTCTTTATTTATTTATTTATTTATTTTTGGAGAGAGAGAGAGAGAGAGAGAGACAGCGTGAGCAGGGGAGGGTCAAAGAGAGAGAGAGATACAGAATCCGAAGCAGGCTCCAGGCTCTGAGCTAGCTGTCAGCACAAAGCCTGTTGCAGGCTCGAACCCACAAACCGTGAGATTATGACCTGAGCCAAAGCTAGACGTTCAACCAATAAAGCCACCCAGGTGCCCCAAATCAGCCTTATTTTAAAAGTCATTTTACTTTTGGGTTTCTGACTTACAGTCTGCAGACCCTAACTGATAAAACTATGTGTCTTTAAGTACAGTAAGTTAACTGCTCTGTGCTTCAGTTTCCTCACCTTGAAATTAGGGATCATACTAATTCTTTCTTCACTGAGTTTGGCAGATTAAATGAGATAATGAAAGTAGAGCATATAGCAAAATGTCTAGTAAGCAATACATGTTGGCTGACATTATTATTAACTCCTATATTGGATCTTTCCCCTGAAAATTAGAGAAACTCATGATTGAAACAAAGAGATTTATTTCAATCAACAAATATCTATCAGCTGCCTACTGTATGTCAAGCTCTGTCACCATAGCTGTGAATGAGTCCCTGTCTCCCAAAGCTCACAGATTAGAGGGGAATAGAGTCAAAAAGAGAGGCAATTATGGCATAGTACTTCAGCAATTTATAGTCGCTTTGACTGGTTAAATATAGGGTGTCAAGGTTACACAGAGAAAGGGCCTTTAACCATGGCTTTGCCAATTGTTAAGTCAGTAAGACTTATTGGAGAAGGTAACATACAAACTAGGGCCTTGAGAACATGAATGAAAAATCCAGATAAAGGGGACCTAGGAGAGCATTTGGAAGGTGTTCCAAGCAGAGGAAACAGCACAAATAAAGACTCAGAGACAAGGAAGAGACGGGGCATTCAGGGGACTCCCACAAGTTCAGTGTGGCTAAGCCAATTGTCAGGTTACTGGAGGGACAGGCACACTGAGAACACTCATGTAGAGTCTAAGGCATGAAAAGGAGGAATCCACAGGCTCCCTAGAAGGGCTTCTAATTTAGAAACTGGCATAAAGTAGGTCTTAGTAATGAAAACTGTGCTGCTCCTGGTTCATGTCTCTAAATATGAATTTGACCTGTTATTTATTTAAGATGCGAAGTTCTTGCCTATACATCAAAGACCTCAGCTTAAAAAAAACATAAAATCTGGCTCAAGTTAAGACTGGAACTTTTAAAGTGGGGCAAGCTATAAATTAACAAGTTTCCCACTGTATGCATGAATTGGAGGCTTATACTGAACTAGGTCACAGGCCTGGACCAGACTAATTGGCCTTGATTTTTTGGGTCCCCACACTGTGACAGATATTCTAGAAAAGGAAAGGGGGGGGGTTGAGGAAAATGGACTAGTGAGGTCCAGAATTAGGAGAGTAAACAAATTTAGAGACAGTTTAGAGAAGCTCTTTTATGGAAACCAATTTGACAATAAACTATTAAAAAAAAAACAGTGGAAAAAAAAAAGAAAAGCTCTTGGATACTCTCTAGTCGGAGTTCTCAAACTTTAAAAAATATGGCACCCTATTTTATTATTCAAGTTTATCTTGGTAGATTACAAAACATGGCCCAAAATTTCTCCAGTCAATTCCAGTATACATGCCTCTCGTATTGTGACTTTACAGTTTTTCTTATCAAGAAAAGGGTCTGTGTTACCACTCCTTAAATCTCAGTTTGATCCTGTTATTTTTTTGACCAATAGGATGCTGGCAAATATGATGTGGACAGACACTTGAAAAGCACTTGTTCATTGTGTTTTGTCCTTTTGTTTTTTGCTTCTTGGAACACTAAGATCACCATGCTAAGATCACTAATCCCAGGCTAACCTTGAGGAATTTAGACCATGTAAAGAAAAGTCCAATCACCCCCGCCATCCTGGTCAAGGCTATCATAAACTGACCAATCAGCTGCCCTTGATCTCATGAGTGAGCCTGCTGAGACAAGCAAAGGTGCTACCCAGCTGGATCCAGCTCATATTGTTGACCCTGAGAATCATGAACTAAACTGTTATTGTGTTAAGTCACTACACGTTGGCATATTTTGTTATGCAGCAAAAGCTAACTGATAGATTCACGATAAATTTCAACATTGAAACAGGTGAAATAAGACCTGATGACTGAAACAATGTGAAGGAAAGGAAGCCTTGGCCACTCTTTCCTAAAACCCAGGAACACATCCCTCTTCTTCTGGTAGTCCCCAAAGGATCTCTGCAGAATCACAACCCCTGAATTTGAGGTTGACATATAGTAAGTTCACTTGGTCAGTATCCAACCTGAGACTCTACCCACTTGATTCCAAATATTTCCCACTGTCTCTCCAACAGAACAGGATAAAATGTAGCCCTTTCATCCCTTGTGTGTCTTCCCTGAAGAGAACAGGGCTCTGGAAACTTTTCCATATGAAGAAGGTAGAATGGAGATGAAGGAGGAAGAATCTTAGAGTGGTGTATCCAGAATCAGAAACACATGGAAATCCATGGGGGTAGACTGGAAGTATAAGGAGAAATGTTAGCAAGTAGAAGGAGTAACATGAAGCTGAATCCAAGCAGATAGCATCAGCCATTAAATTATGGTTGCTTAAATATCTCTCATTTGGGATTAGAAATGATCTCAGGTTGTGGGGTAGAGGTAGGAGTGCTCCTAGTGGGGTTGCGTGATCTTCAGTATGAGGAGATGGTGCTCCATGGGTTAGGAAGCCTGACTGACTACTAGCACAAAGTAGACATGAACCTGACATGCAGAATAATGTCAAAGGCTGAGATGTCAAGACTCACAGCCGAACCCTTTTTTATGTGAACCCACACTGCAGTTGGGCAAATGTATGCTCTATCTAATCATCAGAAAGTAAAAATAAGCCCTTCCTTCTTCTACTTGTTTGCAAATTGAAAGTCTAACAACTTTACTACTCAACTGCTTGATGATTAGTAGGCGGTAATTTAAACTATACACATTATGCTAAGTATCCTTATATTAATTCAGTCTGAGTGAGTTTTTATAAAATGCTTTGTTCTGCTCAATAAAGTTAATTATATGTTCTATGTTTCATAACTGAGTGTCTTGATTTTTTTTAAACATAATGGCAGCTTCAATTGCATTTCCTTATAAATTCGGGTGTGTAACAAAAAGCAATCCGTATAAGGAAGCAGGGCTGTCCACTCCCCATCATCTGGCCCCTCTATCCCCAACAGCCTTACAGAAGTAGGGAATGTCCTCTATGTCTACAAGGGGCTGCCTGTGTTCAGGAGATCCAGAAGTGAAAGCCATGAGCAAATAGACCCCTGGGAAACTTTTCTAATGTGGAAGGGGAAAGGGAGGCTGTGAGCATAAGTACCCAGGATTACTTCTAGTGGGCTTTGAAAACAAGAAGATAAGAGATGGCATCTATCCAATGTATGAGCAATTCCGCAAAATGTAGGCTCATTCTGAAAAGTATAGGACCACTGATGGTACTCATGGACCCTCTGCAGATTCCTTCTCACATAAGCAGGGTAGTGGTGCACCCAGGCTGGGTCTAAGATCCTGGGAAGGCATGAAGGAGAAACATCACTTATAGGAAGGTTATAATAGAAATCCGAATGGCAAGAATTTATTGAGCACTTATTGTAAGCACTTTACATGTATCAACCTATTTAATCCTCTTTAGAATCCTATGAGGTAGGTGTTATTACTCCCAATATAGAAACGAGGAAAACTGAAGATTGGAGAGGTTGGGTCACTTGGACGTAGATCCAGGTAAGAGAGTCAAACAAGGCAATCAGGAATCAGCCTCTTGAAGAGAGAGTCAAATGAAAGCTAGACCATCGTTTTGAAGGGAATGGACAGAAACAGCACAGCTAAACAGCTACAAGGGAAATGGTGGGAAGTAGAAGGGTTAGAGGCAGAGGTCTGGGTGGGGGGAGCAGAACCTGGATGGGTTTTCAGAGCAGGTGCTCTCTTTGCAGTGTGCATCAGTGGCTTCACGCACATACCAGAAGGCAAGCTGTTAAAGAGCCAATAGATGCTACTAAAGAACAAGAAAACATAAGACCCAGGAAATGAAAGGGGAGAATTAGTTGTTATTTATCTTATTTTTACAATAATACCATAACTATGCATTATGTTTTTTAAATTTTTTTAACGTTCATTTATTTTTGAGAGACAGAGTACGAGCAAGGGAGGGGCAGAGAGAGAGGGAGACACAGAATCCGAAGCAGTCTCCAGGCTCTGAACTGTCAGTACAACACGAGGCTCAAACTCATGACCTGTGGGTTCATGACCAGAGCCAAAGTCAGATGCCCAATAAACTGAGCCACCCAGGTGCCCCCTAAAACTATACATTATTTATTTAACCAGCACAATTTACATTTTTAGTGTATTGGCTTATTTAATTAATGATTTCATCCCATTCCACCCAGCACAGGGTTTGGCACATGGTAGGAATTAAATAAATGATTGTTTTGGCCATTATTACTAAAAATAATGTACACTCACACTGCTGGATGCAGCTTAGTGCAGTGGAAAGATGATAGAATTGATAAAGCAGTATTCAAATAGGGATTCTAACACTTTTTTTTTATCCATGAGCGCTTGGACAAATCATTTACCACTCAGAGTCTCACCTGCAAGAGTAAATGGAAATGATAACACTAAACATGCCCTCAGATCTATTTCTAAAATCAAGTGAGATAATGCATTTGAAAGCATTTAGAAACTGTAAAATATGATCTTTGAGTTGGGTTCCACTAACCTAAATAACCTCCCCGCTCACAAGTACTCTGGACAGTCATACAAATACACTTGACAAGTACATTTCACTTGACTTGTCCATTGGCAATGACATTCGAGATACAGCTACCGATGACCAGGCAGGAGTGGCTTCACACCAGCTCCTGTTTCCTGATCCATTTGTGGTGGCAGTAACCCTGGACAGGTATGTGAGAGCTCACGTGTTAGTGCCTGGCTCTTCCATTTAACTACAGTGTGACTGGAAACAAGTTAAGTGAATTTCTAAATCTCAAGTTTCATCCCTGAATAATAACGCAAGAAAGATATCTGCCTTACTCACCTTCCAGGGTTGTAGTGAGGAAACCAGGGCTGTAGAAAACCCACCAGTGGAAAGATATCCTTTACCTTCTTTGATTTAGGCAGTAAGAGCTACACATGACCACGCAGTAGTGTACAAGCACATTGGAGGCCGGCTGTGAGCACCAGAAGAGACAGGGGCAACAATCGTTGGACTCAAACAATCTATAAATGTTCTGAGCATCTGTGAATTGTCAAAACCCAATAAGGAAAACCAAGATGCATTTCATAGAGGAGAGAGTGCCGTAAGTAATCCAAAATCTTAGATAATCCTCCTCGCCACCAGCAAAAAAGAAACGTACACTCTATCTAGATTCGACACCCATCTGCTGTCAACCTGTGAAGTGCTGGTGTCAGATTCTCCCAGGCACATTTCCGTTTATGTTTTCAGTAATCCTCCCCAAAACCCAGGGAGATCAACGCTCTAACATATTTACAGAGAGGGAAACAGCTTCACAAAATGTTGGTGGCGCATGTCAGGTTCACGTCTCCAGGGAGATGGAGCCAGTTGAGTGCAGTGCCAAGGCTCCAAGCCTAGGAGTGGAGAAAGCCAACAGCCCAGGGGCCCTTCCTCTCCTAGCCTCAGTCTACCCATTTGTAACACCCCAGGTGGGAGGCCTTTGCTCATGGTGCTGGTGACTTGTGATTCTGAGAAAGTGGCAGCCTTGTTTCTATTCTGCTCATGTGAAAAACCCTGTGAATGATTTATGGAAAAAGCCTTTACTTTTCTCCACTTCTCTTTGAACTTATCTTTAGATATTTGTCCATTCGGTTATGGGTTTTACTGAGAGCTGACTTCACAAATCACATCCTGCAAACCCAGGGAAAAAAGACACAAATGCTCCACTCAATTTTCTTCTCCAAGGAGAAACTCCTTTTTCCTTCACCTTCAAAAAAAAAAAAAAGTAGTTTTAACCACTAATCACAACTAATGGAAGATGCACTCTGCTATTCTTGACTACAATGACTTCAGGCAGACCCCAGGGAAGTCTATATTAGATCAACTCGCTGGTAGAGGCTCAGGAAGGTGTAAAAAGCTCCCACCGTGGGTCCATTGTAGAGCCCTGTGAGGGCTGCACTTGACTGGGAAACATTTAAATCTATTTTCTTTTGACCTCTGAGGACTCTTAAGTGAAGGGGAAAAAAGCGCTTTGCAACAAGTCGGGTGTTTTGACATTCATTTCCCAGGGCACAGGATCTTTCTGAAGGAGGAGAGGGCAAGCGCTTGCAGTTAATGGAAGCCATGCTGGGCATTTGGTGTCATCAGAATCCCAGACTGAACTCAGAGGCAGGGCCAGAAAATTTGAGGAGACACTGAGGGGCGGTATAAAGCTGCACCCCATGGTGAGCTGGGTGGGGGGAAATGGCAGGTGCGGACAACCTCAACCAAAGACTGCACCCAGAAAATGGAAAGAGCCCTTGATAAACAGATGAGGACACTTGGCTTCTAATTGCAGCTAGCACTTAATAAGCACGTCTTCTGTGCCTGGCACCAAGGGAAAGACTGCTTTGCCTCACCTAGTCTTCCCAGTCACCCCATATGGTAGGTAGTCTTGTTGTCCTCATTTTAAAGATAAGGAAACTAAGACGGAGAGCACTGAGGTATCTTGCCTGTTTACAATGCCAGAGAATAACAGAAGTGAGACTCAAAAACAGATCTAAACTTGAAACCTCTTCTCTTTTTTTTAAGTTTATTTATTAACTTTGAGAGAGAGAGACAGTATGTATGCACACGAGAGTGGGAGAGGGGCAGAGAGAGAGGAGGCAGAAAGAGAATCCCAAGCAGGCTCCACACTGTCAGCACAGAGCCCTTTGTGGGGCTTGATCCCATGAACCATGAGATCAGGACCTGCGGCAAAATCAAAAGCCAGACACTAAACCAACTGAGCCACACAGGTGCCTCTTGACACCATACCTACTTATGAATTCTACATCAGTAGATATAGATATATAGATGTTATCAATATAATCTGTTCTGTTTCTCTGGAACCCTTGACTTACCTCAGCCATCTGCCTATTAAGTTGAATGCTGGGATCCTACCCAGGACCCCTTGGGCTGGGGCTTCTCTCCTGCTAGAAGATAGGAATATTGAGGTATTAATGAGGATAGACATTGGGGACTTGTTTAAATACCCTACATCTACTTCTGGTCAACTGTTTCTCTTGCATTTGGTTGTCTGTAAATTAAGGTCTCCAAAGACATATGGTCTAGTTCTAGTTCAAAGAGATTTAGCCTACTTGCCTAAATACCCCTGGATCATGAAGAGAAGACAATGCTAGAACTCAACAGAAAAAGGGTGTGAGCACAGTTCCCTAGGTTCCTTGAGGGACTAAGAAATGGGAAGAAACTACATAGGTACCAGATGGATATCTTGTAGGTAGTTGCTTTTGTGGATGGAAACAAAAAAGAAGCAATATGGTATAATGGTTAAGTATGTAGTCACCACTGTGGATTCAGTCAGACCTACTTTCAAATCTCTACCTCATCCCTTATTAAATGGTGACTATAGACGAATTATTAATTCTTGGTAAGCTTCAATTTCTTCATCTCTAATATGGGTGTCTGCAAATAAGACTATTTACAGATTTATGAAGATTATGAGATAATATGTATTATATATTAACTGTATTATATATATTTATTAACTATATTATATATACTTAATATATAATGAATTATATTATATATACTTAATATAATATACTTAATATATATACACATACACACATACATACACACACACACACACACACACACACACACACACATATATATATATATATATATATATAGTTTACTACACAAGTCATTATTAGTCATTATTGCCACCTCCATAAGACAGCAGGGACAATGTGAATGTGTGAGAGCATAGGCAACAAAGTGGAGGCAAACTTGGCAGAGCACAACTAGACTTTGGGGTAGTTTCACGTGGCTAGGGCCATCCTGCAAGGAGGAAAGGCTAGGTGACTCCGGCCCTACTCGCATCCTTTCAGCAAGCGCTTCCTGGCATTTCGGCAAAGCAGCCTAGAATAACAGAAGACCCAGAGAAGAAAAGGGTAAAACTGGGTGGGGATGAGATAGAGGTGGAGTCAGAGTGAAAGGTAAGGGATACACTGAACTCCGATTAGGATTGCAAAGTGAGAGAACTTTGGAACACCTGCTGCATGGTGACAAGAAAGGCAGCACAAGGCAGACTTGGAAAGTTGTCAACACAAACATCAGAAAAGGAATTATTCTAATAGGCTGTGTGGTAGGAACACTCTCCCTGTTCTACAGCAGCTTTAAGGTTTGGATGGGATTGACTCTCCCTCAGCTCCTGAAGTGGGCCTGGTTCATCTAAGCCAGGGATCAGCAGACTTTTCTGTAAAGTGCCAGAGAGTAAATATTTTAGGCTTTGTGAGCCAGATAGCTGTAACTACTCAACTCAGCTGCTATATCATGGACATGGCTAAAGGCAATAAGTAAACAAAAGGGTAAACAGACAATAGTCTGCTGGTCTAATCCAATCAAGGTAACCCCATCCGCCCTTTTCCAAAATGATGCCTAAACCAAATGGTTAATGACATTCCAGTTGCTACAGTGATTAGCTCCAGGATGGTCTAATCAAAGTGAACATCATGAATGTGTTTGATTGTTGGCACAGTGGGAAAGGGAGGCTGAGTAGAGGGGCAATGCATGGTTTTTCCCTCCATGTAACTAAGAAAATGATCATCAGCAAAGCCAGGCTGAGAAAGAAGTCAGTAAGTGAAGAAAAAAAACCTTAAGGGTGTATCAGAGAAATCAAACTGAAGACCTGATTGAATAACACCTGAAGACTGCCCCACCCTTTGGCTTCATAATTATGAAAGGAAATAAATTTCTATATGATATTTTATTTAGGTTTGCCAGGACTATCAATCTAAAGCATCCTATCTGATACAAATTGGAAATCATATTAACTAATGGAAGCAAAAGAACACTGTGCTCTTCCACAATTAAAACACTAAAACACTAATTATATGTTATGGTTAATTTTATGTGTCAACTAGATTGGACCACTGGGTGCTCAGATATTTGGTTAAATGTTATTCTGGGTGTGTGTGTGAGAGAGAGAGGGGAGTTATGGAGGAGATTAACCTTTGAATGGTAGACTTCTAAAGCATCTGGCCTTTCCCAGCCTAGGCCTGCCTCTAATCTGCTGAAGGCCTGAATGGAATAAAAGGCTAGGAAAGAATTCTACCTTTCTGCCCAACTGGTCTTGGGGCATTGGTATTCTCCTGCCTTTGGTGTGGGACTTGGACTAGAATTTAGCACCATTGGTTCTGCTGATTCTCAGGCCTTCAGATGTGGACTGAAACTCCTGTCATCAGCTGTCCTGCTTCTCAGGACTTTGGCCTCAGATTGGAACAATGTCATCAGTTCTCTTTGTTCTGGACTCCTTGGCCTCCATAACTGTGTAAGCCTATTCTTCATAATAAATCTCTCTTATGTGTATATATATCCTACTGGCTTTGTTTCTCTGAAGAACCTTGACTAATACAGAATGGAACTGCTTTTGAAGGAACTCACCATCAAAGTGGGGAATCAAAGTAGGGAATTAAAGTGGGCCAGGCTCCACACACTCCCCCGTCCTGCCCACCCACATGGTCCTGGAGGCAACTCTCCGGGCACCTCAAGTTCTAAAAGCGTACTTTGAAAACCACAAGCCAAAATTATCTCTTTTAGGTCTCTTGCATTTTAGAAGACATCTCTGAGAGAAGGAAACTGTTAGGTCAGAGAGGCTCTAGAATGCTTTTCTTCCACATGTTTGGGAGTCTCTCTGTGGACCTCTACTTCCTCATTTGTAAAGGAAGGATCTTGGATGAAGTCAGCGTCAGAAAGGCTCTCCTCCCGCCCTATAGAACATCGGAATAGAAACAGGTTGATCATCTGTCTCACGAAATGAGAATTTGGGTAGCTACCATTATTTTTATTTCTTACACAAAAGTGATTCAAATTCCCTGGGAATATTTAGAAATAAACATAAGGGGAAAAAACAGAAAATAAAACCCACTCATAATTCCTCCTTTGAAAATACCTACTGTGAATATTTTGGTGTGAATATGTTCAAGCTTTCTCTCTCTCTCTCTCTCTCTCTCTCTCTCTCTCTCTCTCTCTCACACACACACACACACACACACACACACTCAAATGTAAGAAATCATAGTGTGCATCCTATTTATAACCTGTTGAATTATCCTAAAAGTATAATAGTCTTTCCATCTCAATAAATATTCTTTCATATTATTTTTTAAAAGCTGTAAAGAATTTCAATTGCATAGATACACCAAAATTTATTCAACTAATGTCTATCTGTTGGAAATTTAGGTTTGTCCAATTTTCTGCTATTTAATAGTATGATGAACATTATTATAGCTAAATCTCTACACATTTGCATTATTATATCCTTAGGATTTATTTTTAGAAATGGAATTACTAATTCAAAGAGTATAAACATTTTAAAATTGTTTGATGCATTTTACCAAATTATCCAGAAGGTTTATGCAAATTTAAACACCCTTTCCTTGTATATGGGGAAGCCTGTTCACTCACACTCTCACCACTATGAAGCAGTTAATTTTTAAAATCTTAATAAGTCAGAGGAAGCAAGAAAAATAAGACTCTGGATTTCTTTTGAGAAGATACCCTGGACTTTAGTGTGTGTGTGTGTGTGTGTGTGTGTGTGTGTGTGTGTGTGTGCTCACGTGCTCTCATGCCCATGTACACAATGAGGAGGGGAGCAGTAAATCCCCTCCCAGGGTTGATTTGTAATTATTCCCTGGAGCTATGTTAAGATCTAACTCTAGTAACTCTATAATAAAGAGTGATGGCACATAAGGACAGTTTTCCACTTTCAAAATCTAAAAGTAGAGCAGAAATAGCCTTGTAGGACAAGAAGGAAAGGATGCTTGATGGGCCAGAGGGGGAGTCGCTGATAGGTAGTAAGGACAATTCCAGCTTTTCTGAATCCTCCCACAAATGCCCTTTGAACTCTCAGAGCATCAGTCTCCACCAATCAGTGTCTTAACTGTGGATATGTGTTCAATTGATGGGGCCAACTTGAATATAGTTTTCTGCCCTGTGGTTCTTCAAGATTAACTTTCTAAAGCACAGTCATATGTTCCCAGGTAAATGTGAGAGCACTGTATGATTATGCTTTAAAAAAATAAAAGGTCTGAACCAAAAATTTAGAGTTTGATATGTCAATCTCTTTCATAAAGCAATCCGGTGCTTTCAGAAGTGGCCATTCTGCTCCAGAATCATGAACTGTACTACTGTGTAACAGTGGCAAGATGGTCTTCAAAGGCTTGCTTCCAGTGGCCACATCACTGCAAATGGCTCTAAGTGCTCTGCTTTGCCTCCATGTGAGGTGAGCCTCTAGGTTTTCCATCCTTGAATACTAAAGAGTTTTCAATGCCTTTGATCTCAAACAAGCCTGATAGCCAAAAGCATCTTCCCTACTGTTACAGATCTTACGGTGATGCCCCAGTGATCACTTGGTGTTCACACCTTTGTGTAATCTTTAGGGTGGTAAAGAGCTGTGACTTACTGCTAACCAATAGACCGGGGCAAAGATGATGAGATACTACTCCCAAAGTCCACCTTATATAGCAAAGATGATGGGCTGTCACTTCATCATTATACTGTTGTAGTACACTATGAATAATACACATATATACATATGCATGAATACAAGTTGTAACTAACTCACTTTATCTCCTTCTCCCTTTCCCTCTCCTTCTCCCTCTCTCACTGGGTCTTGAAGAAGCAATCTCTCATGAGTTCCATAGCTACAAGGAAGTCAGTCTGTCAACAACCTGAATATAAGTTTGGAAGCAGAATCTTCTCCAGTTGAGCCTCTGATGAGACCTCTGCCTTGACCAACACCTGGATTACAGCCTAACGAGACCCTGAAGCAAAGAACCCAGACGAGCTTTGCTCAGATTTTTAACCTATAGAAACTGTGAGATAATAAGTATGTGTTATTTGAAGCTGCTAAGGTTGTAGGAATCTGTTGTATATCAACAGAAAACAAATACACCCACACCTCTTTCTGTTACCAATTTCTATAACAAGTTTCTCAACTGCAAACCAATTATATCTAATTTAGACATAAAGCAATTCACTGCAAGATAAACCAGAGAGTCCACAGAATCAATAGGAAGCCTATAAAACTGGTCTCCCTCGATGGGCAGGAAGTGAAGGAGACCAGCCACAGGAAGCACAAGCAAGGTACTTCAGCATCAGTTTTGCTGAGATACCACCACTGGCATAGCTGTCGGTACCCCTCCTGCCAGACAGCACTGCCACAGACCCTGTCCCTGCCGCTAGATTCTGGATAGCGGTGCTGCCACCACTGCGTGTGGTTGCCATGCAGTTCCACCCCTGCATTCTCCACTGCCTTGCATCTGTGCATCACGTTGTTGAGATTCAAAGCATTAGGTGGGAGCATACTACCAGCCAAGTTTAAGTCGCACCTGCATACCCTAGTTGCCAGGAAGCAGTTGAGTGGAGTATCTGCTTAGGGCTAGAGAATTGCTCAAATCCAAAGTACATATTCATGTTTTATGTTGATGGTATTTTAGTTTATCTGGGTGGCTATAACAAAAATACCATAGACTTATAAACTTACAGGTTTATAAACAACAGAATTTTTTTCTCAGGATTCTGGAGTCTGGGAAGTCCAAAATCAAGGTATGAGCAGATTTGGGAGCCTATTTCCTGGTTCACAGATAGCTGTATTCTTTTTTTTTTTTTTCCTCTTCTTGAGAGAGAGAGAGAGAGAGAGAGAGAGAAAGAGAGAGAGAGAGAGAGAGAGAGAGAGAGAGAGAGAGAGAGAGAGAGACAAAGCATGAATTGCAGAGAGGGGCAGATGGAGGGAGAAATAGAACCTCAAGCAGGTCCCATGCTCGGCACAGAGTCCAATGCAGTGTTTGAGCACACAACCATGGTATCATGACCTGAGCCTAAATCGAGTTGGATCCTCAGCCAATTGAGCCACTCAGGTGCCCCTAGATGGCTGTCTTCTTGTTGTATTTTCATATGGTGGAAGAGAGCTGCCTGGGGTCTCTTTTATAAGGGCACTGATTCCATTCATGAGGGCTCCATTCTCATGATCTAATTACCTCCCAAAGGCCCAATCCAAAATATTAAAAGAATGGGGATTAGATTCCAACATTTGAATTTCAGAGGGACACATTCAGTCTTTAGCAAATGACATGTCCAGGGGTTTTGCAGAGCTCAGCTGCTCCTAGACCACAGTGTAACTAACTAGTGCTCTCTAGAACTATGCAGTGCATAACTATTTAGTGACTTTATAAAGGGAATGAGAACCCCTTGGCGGTGCATAGTGGAGAAGCCTATACTGTTTCCATCCAGCTTCCATGGTGGAAGCCTTACATCCCACCCTATCAAGACTTAGACTATAGAATTTTCCCTCCAAAAGGAAGGTGTTAGTATGCAGGGTAATCACTAAATTTTTTTTTAAATATCAATAACTCTGACATCAGTAAATAGATGATAATTGAAGCCATGTGTGTAAATAAGTTTGCTTAGTCCAAGAATAAAACACAGAGAGGAGAAGAGAACCATAGAAAAAGCCGTAAGGAACTGCAACATTCCATGGCCAGGGAGAGAAAAACAAGTTGCCCAGATAGAGTAATGATACATGCATCTCCCAAGAGCAACCCTGAAAAATGATTTTCCAGGAATGTTTTGATTGCATATAACAATTACGTTTGATAAAGGACTATCTCTGCTTAATTAAATCTAATTTTATTTTAAATAGAAATAACTATCAAAATCTGAATAGAATAAACAATATCTTTTCTTCTAGGCTCCACGTCTTGATTTGGAATTCAGAAGTTATGGCTCTTACAGAGGCAATGTTCAAACTTCTACTTGTGTCTGCAGAGAGAATGAGGGACCAGGATCCAAGATTTGCCACCCAATATCTTATCGGGACCAACATAATTTCAATCCTATTGCAGCCTACCCAGTCCCCCAATTCCTGACATATTGAAAAATGCAATATATTTGTAGAGTTAAGTGAAGCCTTCCCTAAAGTAACCAAAATGAATTTTTCTTTAATCATTAAGAACATGATGTGGCCGTGATATATACCTGAAAAGTTAATCAAGAAAAGTTGCAGAACTTAACAAATTGGGCATGGCAGGCAATCATGCTACTCCACAGAAAAGCAAGGATAATATCAAATTTTAATCAACACGTCTGACTCCTCTGGTTCACAGAGAGAGTGGGGGGGAAATCTATATGTAAAAGTTCAAGATGGAGAAGAGGACACAAGTAGAAACAGATAGCCGTGCACATTCGGAGGTCATTCTCACTAGAGAATGGATTAAAAAATAGTGAAGCAATTCAAGAAGGTGAGCCCACATGTTGTCCTGTGAGTCACACTGCCTCTGCAGATGCTGTCACACTGAAAGGGAAGCTGATGCTATGTTGGGCTCTGAGGAGGAGTTGGGAGTAGTCTTAATTAAAGAAAACTGGTCTGGGGTAAGCCCCAAGCACACTGGATCTCATGCTATTGGCAGCACAACTAATTCCTTTTCCAGCAGGCTGGAGGGGCTAAGCCTTCACTCATATCACCAGTGCCAGGGGGCACTGGATCAGAGACAGAGCACGGCTGAGTCTACACTTAACAGACAGGCTGGGTAAGATGGGGCTGGCATCCGCTACTCATATTCCCAGCTAGAGATCGAGCCCATTGATGAGAGAACCATAGCTTGGATATCTTTAATACCCAGTCCAAGAGCTGGCCCACAGCAGGTCTTCAGTATGTGCTTGCTGATGGACTGACTGATGGGCCAACAACTGACTGAATAAAAAGGTATTAGGGAAACCAACATTGGGTTGAGTTCTTCCATTATCCATTATTCCTCTCTGCTTCCTCAGACCTGCCTCGCAGAGACGTGACTTATTGCTTCCCCTCTTTCCCCTCCCTCTCCAAGAACATGACATGACCTTTCTAGTTTCATAGAATATATTTACTTTTCCCCTGGGCACTATTGATTTACATTAAGTGAAACAATGCTTACTTTGCTTTCTCCTCTTATCTTAATAAGTGAGAGACCTGACTATCTTAGATGTCCAGACAAACAAAAGGCCCAAATCACATGAGCTGTGACCAGATCTGATGGCCCAGCTCAGCAGGAGAAATGGCCGTACAACATCCCATCTTCATCTCTCCTCACCACCCTCCACCCCCGTCCCATACTATGATGCTCTGGCTAACTTGTTTAAGACATGGAGGATGGCACATTGAGCCAAGTGCCTGAGGATAACACATGCCAGTCTCCTTTTCCAGCCAACAGTTCAGGCACCAGGGTCCAGGAAGCCACAGGTCAAATGGGGCAGACCTTCATCATAAGGGTCTATCACCAGCGGTACTGGGCATCAATGGCATGAATTCATAGGAGACAAGGTCAAGTCCTTGTTTTAGTTAAATGCCACACAAACCCTGACTACTCACCCTGATCCCTCACTAGGATGCTGCAAGTCCCGTTCAGCCATCCTGAGGTTCTCTAAATAGAAGCATGATTTCTTTGTCTAAGCTTCTGGAGAATTTTGTATTCTTCTCCTCCTTCAGAATATTTATTTGTAATACCTTCTTACTAATATTAGCATGGTGAACATTAGTTTATTTTTCAAGATGAGAAAGTTTTGAGTGAAAGAGATCACTATGAATGAGTATACAGAAGGGACACTTGGGTAGGTCAATTGACAAGTGTACAACTTTGGCTCAGGTCATGATTTCATGGTTTGTGAGTTTGAGACTTGCATCAGGCTCTGTGCTGACAGCTTGGAGCTAGGAGCCTGCTTAGGATTCTGGGTCTCACTCTCTCTCTGCCCCTGCCCCACTCACACTCTGTCTGTCTCTCTCTCAAAAACAAATAAACATTAAAAAAATAAGTATACAGGAATATGAGACATAAATTGGGACTGTCCCAGGCAAACTGGGATGTGTGTAATCCTGCTATTAGCTTTGCAAATCCCAGTGTGAGGTCCTGTGGGCACGGTCAGTGGTGCTTCTTCCTCTGCTCCTCCCTCCCACTTTAGTTCCAGTCCTTATTCAGAGTGCGGAGTTATAGAGTTCTCCATACTTTTTCTAGGGGCCCTTGCTAATCTGCAGATTTAGGTGTACAGGGATAGTATCTTCAAGTTCATGACCACTTATTCCTGATGAAAACATAAGCATGAATGCCCCAAACAATCTGAAGCACAGTTGTTTCTCCTTTTTCTAAACTCATGGCCAAGCTGGATGAGTTTCTTTTTACTCTATAAGCAGTCTAACCATGACCAGGGAGGCCTGACAGCCCCGTGAGTATCACAGCAGGTATGAGAACGGGGATATGATGGGACCAGGTGGTGGAGAAGCCAAAGCTCCAAGCTGGCCCTTTCCGAAGTATCGGTTTTCAACAGCAAATGCCAAAGTCAAACAATGCCTGGCCCTGCCAGGTAAATGCCCAAATCTCCCTCCTCTGCCAGAGCTGGTCCAGGTGGTCCCCCAAGTGGGGCGGGCATTGTGCAAATCCCTGCCAATTCTCAGGACCAGACCTTTGTGTGTGTTGTCACCCCACAGCCCTTCTCTGCTTCCCACTCACAGCCCAATCTCCTGTAGCAGTTTCCAGGGCCCTCACACAGCAGCAGGAGGTTAAAGGATCAGCTGGTCTCACCCTGGCTTCCTGGCCTGGCAGTGCTATTCTGGGCTGTCTTGCTCTGAGCCATCTGCGGGTGCTGTCAGTGCTGGATCCCTGGGAGAGGGGGATGGAGGGTGGGGGATGGTCTCACCCTCCATCTTCTGAGACTCCACTCTATCCCTCTGTCACCCCACCTTCAATACAAAAACTACTGTTGGTTGGGAGAAGATACCCATTATCTCTTCATCCCCTAAATCTATGGGGATCTTTGTAGGGAACCAGGAGGGGCCACTGAATGGTCTCTCAGTAGCATGTGGACGTCGTGGTAGGCACAACAGCCACATGAGCTTACAGACGTCTCCTTCTACCAGTCTCATAAGTGTTATTATCCCCTTTGGGTACACCTGGGGAAACAGAGGCAAAACCAGCTTAAGTAATTTGCCCAGTCACAGGATTGCTGCTACCCCATGGATAAAGGGAAATACTTGCTGAAAGAGACAGAATATTTTTTGCTGAGACACAAATGTATAAAATAAAATAGCAGCATTAGGTAATTACTGAAGAAATCCAGGAAAGAAGAGTCTGAAAAGGAGTCAGTGTTTGGGAATCCTTGACAGAAAGACCCAGGACAGGACAGTCCCACTGTCGGGGTGTCAATCTCTACCCTCGAGTCCTAATTTGGCCATGGTCTTCTGGGTCTGCTAAAACTCTGGAGTCCGAGTCTCCAGGAACAGAGCTGCCTTAACTAATTGTCTTGCATTGGATAAATGGAGGCTAAATGTTTAATTCTGAGAATTCCAGCAATGCTACTTCTAAGAAAATATTTAAGGACTTGTAGAAACATGTATCAAACTGTACAATTACAAAACCATATCCAAAAAATATGCAAATGGAAAAAAACAGCAAGAAAATACATCAAAGAGCTTCATGGCAACAATTAGTTTCTTCCTAAAAAAAAAAAAAAAAAACCCCTCGAAGCCTTTACAAAATTATTCTAGTCTAATTGTTTTTGAAAGTGTGGTGGAGAGAAAGGGAGACCAACAGAATCTCCTCTCTCTGCTGGGTTTCTTTTTATTTCCCCGAGTCTCGGCTTCCTCGTTTTACAAATAGAACACACACAGTGGCTATTAATTCCTGGACATAAAGTGTCTCACCCATCTGATGCTCAGTATTAACTCTCTTTCCCTCCCTAACACTAAGGTGAAACTGTCCCACCAACAGGCACCAGGGTCAGTCATTGCTTGGTCTTTTCCTGCAGAAAAGTTTCCCCAAAGTCAGTAGGCGAGCGTTAGGACCCGGCTACAAGCGCCGAGATGCATCTCCTTCCACCACATGCAAAGCATCAAAAGAACAGTTGTGTCCATGAAAATCATAGCACTAGGAGGGAGGAATCAAACCTCAAATTAATCAAACAGAATGTGATTCCCAGAGCAAACATGCATCAATTAGGGGAAATGTTAGAGTCAGGTACGGCATTTGGAATTTCATGAGGGAACAGAAGGTGAATAAACTAAGCTCTGGCATCGATTATGGAAAGCAGTGGCTGTATGATGTCAGAGCTGCTGTGATCAGTTCAGCCAGAAATTCACTTTTCAGTGCCTTGATTCCTGGGATTACCTTTGTGCTGACTGACAGCCAAAGAAAGAAAAGCTGCACTGTTTCATAGAAAACTTTTCACTGATCTGTTCTAACAGCCAACGATACCCCAGTGCTGATTCTCCTTGCCTCTGTTTCAATGACACATTTTTCAATTTGGAGGAAGTCAAAGCAATGGATTCTTTATTGCCCCCTCTATGTTCAAGGCACTGTGTTGACACAGTGAAGGATACAGAGATAAGAAAGCCTTTCCTCAGATGGGCACCCTCCTACACTGTTGGTGGCAATGTAAACTGGTGCAGCTTCTCTGGAAAACGGTGTGGAGGCTCCTCAAAAAAATATCCATAGAACTCCCTTATGACCCAGCAATAGCACTGGTAGGGATTTACCCAGGAGATAGAGAAATGCTGATGCATAGGAGCACATGTACCCCAATGTTCATAGCAGCAATGTCAACAATAGCCAAAACATGGAAAGAGCCTAAATGTCCATCACCTGATGAGTGGATCAAGAAGATGTGGTATATATACACAATGGAGTACTACATGGCAATGAGAAAGAATGAAATATGGCCATTTGTAGGAAAGTGGATGGACCTTAAGGGTGTCATGCTAAGAGAAATAAGTCAGGTAGAGAAGGACAGAAACCATATGTTTGCACTCATAGGTCTAACAGGAAAACAGGAAAAACCTAATGGAGGACCAGGGGGAGGGGAAGAGGGAAAGAGAGTTGGGGAGAGAGAGGGACGCAAAACCTGAGAGACTGTTGAATGCCAAAAAGGAACTGAGGGTTGGAGGGGGAGGGGGGAAAAAGGTGGTGGTGATGGAGGAGGGCACTTGTGGGGAAGAGCACTGGGTGTTGAATGGAAACCAATTTGACAATAAACTATTTTAAAAAAATAAAAAAGAAAGCCTCTCCTCACAAGGAGAAAAGGGAAGAAAACCTGATTACTACTATTCCAGGCACTATTTGCCAGAATTTAGCTTTATTATTATATAATTTTTTTCTCCCTACAATCCTGTGAGGCAGGGTTATTGTTCCCATTCTCTGGCTGAGGCAGTGAGGGTTCCCAGAGGCCTCTGATGTGAGCCCTGGCTTGTAGAACTCTGAAGTCCCTATACCTCATGACGTCATCATCTATCCCCACATCAGTGTCCAAAAATTCATCCTATCTCTGCACAGACCACAGAATGGGACAGAAGATCGGGAGCATCAGCCCATGACATCACAGTCATTTGTACCTCCCAGACACCCAGGCAACTGTGTCTACAGAGGCTGAAGTCAGGGAGTTTCTCTACTCACCTGTCCAAGTCATCAAGGTGATCCGCTCCTTGAGAATGTCCTCGTCTCTCCAGTAAGAATCAGTCCCTCCTTGCTTTGAGCTCCCGCTGCATTTTGTTTGAACTTCTCTAAGGAAAGTTATGCTTTTGGCTTATTTTAAAAAGAAAAAAAGCCCTGGTTGATTACCTTTCTACTTTTACCTCAACTTTCCTGCTTTTGGAATCCTATTTATCCTCAAAGAATCAACCCAAATCATGGATTTAACAACTGATTGCTCCCTGCTCTAAGAATGAGCGCACGTGCACACACACACACACACACACACACACACACACACACTCCTGCTTTTTAAATCAAAAGTGAATTTGATTTAAACTACATATTGAAATCCTCCTCTTCTGGTCCTCAGTCACCTCTCCCTGTGGGTCATTGCCAAACTTCCCTCATTCCCATCTTCACAGTCTCCTTCATCAGCAAGTCCCTCTTTCACTTCCAGGCCATGTTGGGGCTCTGGAGTCTCTCAGACATGCTTCCCATCCCTCCTCTAGGTAAATCAAGCCGCCATTTCATCTCTGGGGACTTGCTGCCTCTCTGTAGCTCTGCCAGAGAAGTGGGGACCCTCTGCTCTCAGATCCAACAAACCCATCTGGAATCTCAGGTCTTGAGGATTTCTTCTGTCTGGGAGTCAGAGTCCAGAAACGACCTCTCCAGAACTTATCATTCTGTATTCACATAGTTTTTTACCTCCATTTTCCAACCCTGCCAAAACCCAGAGAATCCTTTCTAAGTTGGGAGTCAGGAAGAGGGAGGGAGACTCTTTCCTCCCAGACCATCTAACATTTTGGCTATACCTATTGTCCTATGTTTTTGTTTGTTTGTTTGTTTTGTTTTGTTTTGTTTTGTTTTTCCCTAAGAGCACCAGCATTTGGAAACCAAGAACAGTCCCATTTCTTTCTTAAAGAAATGAACACAGAAGGAATGGCTGGTGTGACTGCATAGAGCAGGAAAAGGACAGGAGAGAAAGTGAATGGGCAGAAAGAAAGATAGGAAGGAAGGAAGGAAGGAAGGAAGGAAGGAAGGAAGGAAGGAAGGAAGGAAGGAAGGGAGGGAGGGAGGGAGGGAGGGAGGAAGGAAGGAAGGAAGGGAGGAAGGAAGGAAGGAAGGAAGGAAGGAAGGAAGGAAGGAAGGAAGGAAGGAAGGAAGGAAGGAAGGGAGGGAGGGAGAGAGGGAGAGAGGAAGAAAAGAAAAGAAGAGAAGAGAAAAGAAAAGGAAAGATAAAAAGCACTGCTTAATATCTCAATATCATGCCATCCTCTTTTATTGGCACCTAGCTCAGGGAACCTATACTTTGGGCTCTGTCCCCCACAGGAGGGGCAAGCACTGCCTTATTCACTATTGCTGAAATTGAATGCCACAGCCTGGATTGCTAGACAGGGCTACGGACTGGGTCTTTGGAGATGTGGGTGGTCGTCTCTGTTTTGATACTACTCGGATGTGTGACTTTGAGTAGGTGATTCCCTCTTTATTTCTCCTGTGCGTGAACCATAAAATCTGAGAATTATACTAGATTAATGTTCCTAATCCTTGGTCATCTTCAAACCACCTTTTAATTGTGCTATATAGAATTATCATCCATATTATTTTTATTTAATAATTTTCCTTAAATTAACTCACTTTCTTTTTTACTTAAGCTTCCTGCAGAAGCAAATTTTATATATCTGATATGAAAATAAATAAAGGGAAACCTTACTAAAGTGGAGTCTAGAGGCTCCACTGAAGGGGAATCCCAGACCACTCACTGTCAATTACAGGAGAGATTGTCAATTACAGACCCTGACAAAAGAATCTTCAACAGATAAGAATGGTAAGTTATAAGCCCAAAGGCTTGCATCATCTGCAAGAAATTTACTATTTCTGAACTCTTGCTTTTCTCCAACGTACTTTGATTCCAAACAGCCCCTTCCAATTTTCTCCTCCTTCTCCATTAGATAATGTTCCTCTCCTTTGTTGAACTTGTCTGTGGTTTTGCCATAGCTCGCATGCCGGCATTGTAATTCTCTGCCGTTTTCAAATAAACCCATAGTTGCTGATAAAATAACTGTTTTATTTTTAAGGTTAACACTGGTGCGTCACTTACCAAGCCTAAAAAGCAACCAAAAACCAAACAAATATATTCCATTAAAATGAAACAACGTCATTAAATTCTGGGTGGGTACTTTTGTCTGCCAAATGTTCTTTTTGTTAAAGAGTGAAACATTGCACCTGTCAGAGAGGTGTTGAAGGAGACAATAACAACACCCTAGAGCATTCTTATTCCTAAATAAGAGAACTGAAATAGATCTGAAAATGAAGTATCTTCCTGGTTACTCACTCAGTGTTCTCTAAAGGTATGCCCTCCTGAGAGACAAGTTTCTCCTGCCACTGAAGGTCAGAATCCTAGCTAAAAGCACGTGGCTGGATGATAGTTCCAGTCTGTTTACCGCTCCAACACTTGCGCCTAATCCTGTTTTCTCTGCATTCTTCGGTTATTCGCACAAAATCAATTTCTTATCCAGATCTTTGTTTTCATTTTTGTTCTCAGTCAAGCTGCCATGCCTTAATTTCCTCTAGTTTTAGTGTCCCCTTGAGTACTTGGAGCACTTAGGGAGGTCCCACTTCTACCTCCTCCATCTAATAGCTCCCTCATTTCATCACTGTGGGATCTGTGCTCTCCTCCTGTGCCCACTCCACTCCATTTCCAGCAGGAAGACGATAGGCCCCTGGAGTTCAGTGGCCAGATGAACTCCTAACACACCTGGCCATGCTACCGCAGCCTGTATTTTTCATATCTCACACTTGTCTGCCTGTGTCACTCACCCCTGTGGTCAATGCTGTCTTGAAAACACACCTGCTTCAGAGCCAAGCCTGCAGAGGATTGTCAAGCATGGCTAATGTCCCAGCAGGCTCCAGGCCACAGTTTGCAAAACCCTTGGAGAATTGGGTTTGGTCCTTTTCTCCCCAGGGCCAGCCTGAACTCAGCCCCCCAAGAAAGCAAGAAAAATGGTCCAGCATACTCCTAGCGGCATATATAAGAACACAAACATTGCCTTTAAATCCATATCAAGAATGGGATCAAAGCTATAGTCTACCATCTCTTGAAGTTCCTCTCTGGCCACTATAATTCTCATCCTTTCCAGTTTTGAAAAAGAGCAGAAATAGCTTCTGAGGGGAGGACAATCAGATACTCAGAAGAGCTCTCCCACTGCATACTATGTGCTATATAAAAAATAATTTTCAGTGTATCACTGAACTTTCAGATGATAAGAGAAATCTCCAAGCGCCTACCCTACCCTTCAAAAGGAAAAAAAAAAAAAAGATAAAAAACATGAGTGTGACCTGTGAACAAATATAGTAGACAAGGTTTTTCTGAAGAAAATCCCAATGTTACCACTGTATTCTGATCAATATGCTTTGGGCCAACTTAATAGTGGAGTCATTTATCTTTAGACACTCATGCTAACCTGGAAATCCAGGAAGAAGTTCGAAGAGGAAGAAAATAATGGTTTTGGTGTGTGTGTGTGTGTGTGTGTGTGTGTGTGTGTGTGTGTTCTGGAAAAAAAAGCATCCTTCATTTAGGCTAGACAAGGAAATAAACCATCATCAGTAAGGACCAGCAGAAATAGCACCTACCATATTTAAACCCTGTACCAGACATCTCTTAGGTAGCAATTCTAATGCACTTGACCTCACCTTACATCCCAGTCACAGCTCTCATGATCAGCTCTGTGTGAGCTCTGAGCAACATCAAGCAGGTACAGCCTGAAAGTGGCTCACCTCATGCCTGCACCGTGTGCTTCTCTCCTCCTGACCCAGGGCTTCCCTGTTGCTGCAAGAGAAAAAAGACCCAGCTCAGTGTCTTCGCGTGTAGAAACTAGAAATGTGGGAGAGTCAGTGCTTCATGGGGCAAAGCTTTGACCAATGGGAGAAGGAGCCAGTGGACAAATTCTTTCTCCTATGTGGTAAGGTCCCCTCCCTAAGGAAAGGGAAAAAAAAAAAAACACCTCAGGGCAATCTGACTATACGTGTACATCCCTCATGACCTTGTAACATGAAACCACTTCATCAGACTACATGTTTGTGTGTTATCAATTATAGGAGACAAAGAAATAAAAAATACATAAAAACTACACCACATAGAGTTCGGGGCTCAGTTCTTTGGGTACGAACCCAACTGAGCAGCACCCGCCTGAATAAAGTTCCTTACTAGAAAGAAAAGCCTTGGTGTCACGACTCTGTGCGAGAATCCTGCTACAATACCTCCTTCTGGATAAATAATCCCGGGAAGTAGTTTTATGCGGCTTCCTAAGAAGCTCTTGCTATAAAGCGAGTCCTGTGGTACAGAATAACCAGTGGCATTAGTGGCAGCTAGCTAGTAACACGTTCTCTTTTAGGCTGTTCCTCCCTCCCAGCTTCACCCCTCTTCCCTCTTTGCTGTCACTCATGACCTCTAGGACTGTGCTCCTAAGAAACAGCTCTATATAATCTCTGATTCCTGGACAACCTTGGCTAAGTCAGTCAGGGGCTTTAGATATTATGGTTACCAGATAAAATCTATAAGAACTACATTAGAAATATTTGTAATACAGGGGTGCCTAGGTGGCTCAGTCTTAACCGACTGGTCACGATCTCACGGTTCGTGGGTTCGAGCCCCGTGTCGGGCTCTGTGCTGACAGCTCAGAGCCTGGAGTCTGCTTCAGATTCTGTGTCTCCCTCTCTCTCTGACCCTCCCCTGCTCATGCTGTCTCTCTCTGTCTCTCAAAAATAAATGTAAAACATTAAAAAAAAGAAATATTTGTAATACAAAAAAAGTGCAAGAACCTAAACACTATAATATAGATGGGAAGAATAGAAAAGTTATAAAATAGAAATGAAAAAGAACTGTTGAAAATAAATTGTATAAACAGCAGATATGATAAAGCAAAAGAGAATTGGTGAAGTAAGAATTAATGGAGACTTAGTGAAGATATATCTGAAATACTTACCTAGAGTGCAGCACAAGGAGCAAGAAAACTAAAAATAGGGGACAGAAAGGAAGATCTAACATGCTTAATCAGAGCCCTGCAAAGGAAGAATAGAGGAAATGGTGGAAAATAAATATTTTAAAACTGG
Source organism: Suricata suricatta (assembly GCF_006229205.1). NCBI lineage: Eukaryota > Metazoa > Chordata > Mammalia > Carnivora > Herpestidae > Suricata > Suricata suricatta. Next base: position 42,188,390 of record NC_043710.1, read on the forward strand.
GTGAGGATTAGGCATAACCAAAGAAAGAAAGCAGCCCATACATGCAGGAAGCACCACATTTACCAGCTAACACAGCTAAACGTGAATCTACATGAGGTGCAGCAGAGTGCCAGGGACAAAAAACAAAGGTTATCAAAATCATTAACAAGTCACTGACAGAAAAAATGACAGTTAAACTGAGGTTCTCCAGAGAAACAGAACCAACACACAGAGAGAGAAATTTATTATAAGGAATTGGCTCACATGGTTATAAGAGAGATCTCCAAAAATCGACCCCCCTCCCCCGCAAAAGGAAAAAAAAAAGATCAAAAACATGAGTGTGACCTGTAAGCAAATACAGAAGGCAAGGTTTTCCTGGAGTAAATGCTGACATTAGGTCTGTATCGGGTCAGTATGCCTTGGGCCAGATGAACATCGGAGTCATGGACCTTTAGACACTCGTGCTAAGCTGGAAATACAGGAAGTACTAAATCTGCATGGTGAGTCAGCAAGCTGGGGCTCCAGGAGAGCCGATGGGGGAAGTTTTAGTCCATAGGTTGGCAGGTTTGAGATGCAGAAAGAGCTGATGTTTCAGTTCAAGTCCAAAAGCAGGAGAGGCACCAAAGTGCCAGCGCCAAAGCAGCCAGGCAGGAAGGACCCCCTGCTGCTCAGGGGAGGTCAGCCTTTTTGTTCCATTCAGGCCTTCAACTGATTCTATGAGCCCATCCACATAAGAAAGGTCAATCTTCTTTACTGAGTCTATAGATTTAAATGTTTATCTCATCCAGAGACCCTCACAGAAGCATCCAGAATAATGTTTGGCCAAATATCTGGACACCACATGCCTAGTCAAGTTGACACATAAAATCAACTATCACACTCACTACAACAGCTTGACTGAAATGATGGATTTTCAAAGACAAAGGACTATCTTCAATGTTATATGAAAATAACTGTAGGGGCACCTGGGTGGCTCGCAGTTTGTGGGTTTGAGTCCCGCGTCGGGCTCTGTGCTTATAGCTAACTCAGAGCCTGGAGCCTGTCTTTGGATTCTGTCTCTCTGTCGTTCTCTGTCTCTCCCCTGCTCTCTCTCTCTCTCTCTCTCTCAAAAAAAATAAATAAAACATTAAAAAATTAAGAAAAAGAAAATAACTGTAAACTTCGGTTTGTGTGAGCAATACTTTCTTTTGAAATTATAAATAAAATGAAAGCTCTTATACTAAAGTGTGTCACCAATAGATATTCACTTAAAAAATTGTTTTAAAGATATTTACACATCCTAAACAAAAAGAAGGAAAACCATCCCATAAGGATGTTCTGGAAAGCAAGAAGATACAGTGAGAAAAGAAATGCTGAACATTAGGTTTAATAAACAAATCTTTTCTGTTTAAAATAACAATAATGATAACTAGTTTTGGTATAAAAAGGAGAACTAAAAATACTTGATAATAATGTCATGCAAGTAAGAAAGTATTATCAGGCTCTTATATTGTTCACAAAGAGAATTATAATACTAATTTCCAATTTCACTGTGTGTGAATGGACAATATCTCAGATAATCATCAAAAGTAGGAAAATTTATAATTTTTATATTATTAGCAGGAAAAAATAAAAAATAAAAAATTTCTGAATCATCTATGGATGAGTAAAGCAGATGTGATTTATATGTGTACATAATACAGTATATATATATGGTATGTATATACAATATATTAAATATGATAGAATATTACGCAGCCATAAACAAGGATAAGACATTGTAATTGCCATTTGTGACAACACATATGGACCTAGGGAGTTTTATGCTAAATGAAGTAAGTCAGACTGAGAAAGACAGACACCATATGATTTTACTCATACATAGAATCTAAAAAAAAAAAGAAACCAAATGAGGGGCACCTAGGTGGCTCAGTCGGTTGAATGTCAACTCTTGGTTTTGGCTCACATCATGATCTCATGGGTTCATGGGGTAAAGTCCCACATCAGACTCTGCATTGATAGAACTGAACCTGCTTGGGATTTTCTCTCTCTCTGCCCCTCCCCTATTTGTGTAATCTCTCCCTCCCTCTCTCTCTCTCTCTCTCTCTCTCAAAATAAATAAATAAACAAAAAATACAGATAAAAATAAAAATCAAATGAATAAGCAAGCAAACAAAAGGCAGAGCCAAACCTATAAATGCATAGAATAAACTGATAGTTGCCAGAGGGGAAGAAGGTTGGGGGATGCACAGAATGAGTGAGGAAGTGGGAGATACAAGCTTCCAGTTATGGGATGAGGAAGTGACAAGATTAAAAGACACAGCACCGGGAATACAGTCAATGACATTGTAATAGCCTTGTATGGTGATAGATGGCTATGCTTGTGGTGAGCACAGCACCATGTTGAATCACTATGCTATATATCTGAAACTAATGTAACATTGTATGTCAATCATACTCAAATAAAAAAATTAATTCCTCAATCAAAAAAAAATTTTTTTAATGGAGAAAAATAAAATAGAGAAAAACAAGTCAAAATAAAACAATAAAATAGAAACTACAAGCCCAAACATATCAATAACCTTGATCAACATAAAGAGATTTAATCCACCGGTTAAAGACAGCAACTCTCAGTTTGGATAACAAAGCAAAATCTAGTTAAATACTCTTTGCAAGACACAAACCTAAAGCATGAGAACTGAAAAGTTTAAAGTAAAAGAAAGAAAGATATCAAGTGCATATTAACTAAAAGAAAGCAAGGAGACATATACTCCTGGGTGGCTCAGTAGGTTAAGCATCCGACCTCAGCTTAGATCATGATCTCATGGCTCATGAGTTCCAGACCTGCATCAGGCTCTGTGCCGACAGTTCAGAGCCTGGAGCCTGCTTTGGATTCTGTCTCCGTCTCTCTGCCCCACCCCCACTCCCGCTTTACATCTGTCTCTCTCAAATATAAAAAACCATTTATTTTATTTTTTTAAAATAGTTTATTGTCGAATTGGTTTCCATATAACACACAGTGCTCTTCCCCACAAGTGCTCTCCTCCATGACCACCACCTCCTTTTCCCCCTCCCCCTCCCCCTTCAGCCCTGGAGTTTTCAGTATTCAATAGTCACTCATGATTTGGGTCCCTGTCTCTCCCCAACTCTCTTTCCCCCTTCCCCTCCCTATGGTCCTCTGTTAGGTTTCTCCTGTTAGACCTATGAGTGCAAACACAGGGTATCTGTCATTTTCCCCCTGACTTATTTTGTGTTAAATACTCAGAATTGTTTCTCTCCATGGAAATCTTTGGTAAAAGGAGAAAGATTTATTCAATCTGAAGAGAAACCAGAATGTATATAAAGAAACATTTTTAAAAAATTAAAAAGAAGAAAGCAAGGGTGGCTATATTATTATTAGATAAAGTAGATGTATTAGGCATCCTTGAACATGGCCCCCATCCCCTAGTAAGTCCAGCCTTGTGTCATCTCTTTTTGAGTAACTTGCTTTTAAACAACAGAATAAATACATTGAGGCAATGGCACCTCTATGACTCTGTTACAAAAGACTATAATTTCTGCCTTACTTAGTAGATTCTTTCTCTTGCTTCCCAGCTCACACACCTTGAGGAAGCAAGCTTCCACTTTAGAGAGGTCCACATGGCATCCAGAACTGAGAGCAATTTCTGGCCAACCACCAATGAGTAACCAAGACCCTCAATCCAACTTCCGTGAAGAACCAGCTGAATGCTGCAGACAACCATGGCTGACCTTCCCCTTCAGATGAGCCCACAGACCCTGGACTGACATGTTGATAGCAGCCTTGCAGGAGACTGTAAAGCATGGACCCAGCAAAGCCATGCCTGGACCCTGGCCATAGAAACTGAGATACTAAATGGGTGTTGTTTTAAGCTTGAGGTTATTTGCTACCCATTGAAGATAGTTTATACACTAGGAGCACGATTAGATATGGAAGCATTATTACTGAACACTACTTAAGATAAAGGTTCAGTTCACCAGGAAGATACAGAAATTCTAAACTTACATAAATCCAATGTAATAGACTTGTGCTACATAATAAAATGGGAACTCTGGGCAAATGCATGTGTAAAGAGAACTGGGTCAAGTATGCAAACCAGACCCTAAGACTGACTCTGTTCCTCACATTCTGTGTAATCTTATACAAACTGTGTTATTTCCCTAAGCCTGAATCAATTCCCACATTTCTGTAACTGTGAGTCTACTATACTTTAAGTTTCCTTTACTCTCTACGTTTTTTTAAGTCTATAAGTATTTACAAGTAGAATAACCTTTGAATGTTTTTAGAAAACCCTATGCTTTATTTCATTAACTAGCCCTGGGATGAAAGTTCTTAGGGATTCCTGGACCAGTCAAAGCAAATACTCCTTGTTAGCTACCCTGAGTAGCAGGTCAAGTATGATTGCAAAAGGCCAGGAGAACTGAGTTGAAAATGATTCAAACAAGCCCCTTTGGGACATGTCACACTCCTCCACCTCAAGTATCATGGAAGAGCTTTGTGCAATTTGCTTCCCCCACTTTTAGTCAATAGGTTAGGTCATGATGATTGAAGAACCCAAAAGTCAGACAAGCAGCAAATAGAAAAACCACATTCATCATAAGGCTGCATATCCCAGAGAATTTGCTTTCAGCAGTAAAGTAAAAGAATCCTCTGCAGGAGCTTAAAGACCAGGGAAATACGATCACATTGAGGCTGATAGTACCTTGTCCCTCCCAAAAGGTAAGGACACTAAATAATGCAAAAGTCAGTCCGCCAGGTATTGATTTGGCATAAAAAGTCTCACTGGTGAAAACTATATTTCTGTATAAAATATATATATAAAGCTGCAATACAAAAGGTATACATTCAGAAAAAACACATATATATGTATACATACATATATATATATATATATATATATATATATATATATATA
>NC_043710.1:42193381-42197920 GCF_006229205.1 Suricata suricatta
GCAGGTAAGTCGTCTACAAATTCTAGCCTGAGGGTAGACTTTTTTACTTTGTATTTAATGCTGTTTGAAGATGCCTGAGTGGAACTTATGAAATTCCCAGCATCACAGCAGAGGTTTGTATTTTCCATTTAACCCCTGAGTTCTGCCTCCTTTTCACAAATTGTCTCTACGCTTCAGGCAGCCCCCTCCAGCCAGGAGCTGCTGAAGCCGAAAGAGCCCCGTCTGAATCTTTCAGGACAGCTTCGAGTTTGGCATCAGCATTTTCACCACATCCAATCCCCAGTGGATGTGGATTTTGGAAGTATTTGTATGAAGTCAAGGCACATTTCTAGCTCAGAAACAGAAGTTGGTCTTTACTTCCAGAGCAACGAAACTGACTGTTTAATAGTACAGCTTCTGACATTACACAGGCTTATTTCCAAATCCTGGCTCAGCCCCCAGCTGGCTGCAGTGTTTAACTTTGGGTAAATTTCTTTATCTCTTGTACACGAGGTTGCCTCATCTGTGATATAGGAATGATGGTAGTGCCAATCATAGAAGTTTTCTCTGAAAAAATAAGTATTAAAATGCATGTAAAGTCCCTAGCATGGATCCAGGCATACAAAATTGTTAATAAATTCTTGTTATTGATACAAATGTGGTTATCACAGCAAAGAACACTACATAAGCGTTTTGCTGTGTCAGAACTCCCCAGCCAGTCATCAACTAGCTAATTCACCATGGCCGGGACCATAAAGATTAACTCCTCACCCTATTATTTTATAGACCAGAAACCTGAGTCTCGCAGAGGTCAAGCAATTGCCCAAGTTCACACAGCAAGGTTATACATAGTCTTACATACAAAAAGCGGGATTTACATTAACCAAAGCAGAGCCAGTAGAGATCCTATAAAGTTAATTCAAATAGCTCACCCCTAAAGTTAATATATTTTTAGGACCGATAAAGCTCATGTAATGGGGAATGCTCAGGAATCCAAATCTACTTGGCATTCTCAGAAGCGTCCTTGGGCTGCTTGAAGATTCGCAGCCTATAGCTTTTGGCAGTCCCCAAAGAGGGAGCTCTTTCCACTAACAAAATACAAAATGCAAAATTAATAAAAAGACCCTTTGAAACTGACAAATGTGCCTCAGGCAAACTATCTGCCCAGCAGCTGGTTAAAATTTAATCAGGTTTTTTTTTTTTTAATTTTTTTTCAGGCTTGTACATCTTTTGTATGGAGCTCCCCAGTCTGAGTGTGGTCAAAGTTTGTTAAACAAGAAATAATAGCCAAGGCTTTTTAATTCTGCAAATAAGCAGTGGATGCTTTAAAAAGCTCTGCAACACTCAAGAAACTAATTGCCCAGGTCTCAATGAAGCTGGTTAATTCTTTAATAATTTCTCCTCTTTCTCTTAGAAAACCTAAATTGGCAACTAGACACTGTGCAGTGAACCTTAACATCAATTTAGGCTTATGAATTACACTGTGGCTTTTTTTTGAAAGTTGATTAAGCCCCAGGTAGAGAAGAGAGCTAGAAGGAGAGAAGGAAGGAAAGAATAAGTGAAAGAATGAATCAGCTGGTATGATGATGGAAGGGGGGGGGCGGGGGGGAGAGGGGGCTTCATATGAAAATCTCTGTGAGGACTGAATGACAAGTCTGCTGCTGTCACTGTCACTAGGACACTGAGGATCAAAAGATGTTCAACTCTTGGCCAATAGAGTGTCTTCTCTGAAAAGAACAAGACCGAAGGGCCTGGCCCTAATGTGCTTTGTTTTACCTACTCTTTTCCCATAAACATAAGTATAATTAAAAACCTAAGTGAAACTCAGGGAAACCACCATCTAAGATGGAAACCATCTACCAAGAAGGGCATTCGACCAGCCCTTGTTGTCCACAACTTTGGCAATAATCACACAACATCTCTGGTTCCAAATATAGTTATTTATATGGAAGGAGAATGGGGGTTGAAAGAGAGGGGAGTTACAGCTTATGGGGAACAAGAAGAGTTAGTTTTGCAGTGTAGCCTTGCAAATGATGAAGGAACCTAAGTCTAATACACCAAGACCTTGGAAGTGACTTCCTAGTGTAAGACAAGTGGGTGTTGGGAAAGGGGGAGAGCTGAGGGATGGAGTCAGGTTAGAATGCCCTCTAGATGCTGCTAGGACATGGCTGGGTGCAATCTCGTATCCTTGAGGTAAACATAAGGAACTTTCTGAACAGATTGGGCTTTTCCATCTCCATGAAACATAGTGAATAATTGCCAATAAATACTTTATCCTGTCATAAGAGTCCAAGTCATGTATCCCATGCTTCCTTGCTTCAAGATGAGATCTGGCCACTCCCCTGATAAGCGAGAGATATTACCCATAATGCTCAGATCTTGACACTGTAGGAGGCAGGCTGGTGGGAAGGGATAGTTATTGGCTTCAGAGTTGGGTCTGTATCTCAATTCTCCACATATCTAAGCAATTGACTTTCCCTCTTTGAAGCTTGTTTTCTTTATTATAACTTTCAGAGTTACTGCGGAGATTGAATTTGACAGTGGTTGGAACATGTGTGTGACCTACAATGTGTGACCTATAACAGATGCAGAGCAAATGAGTTTCCCATACACATTCATAGACATGCACCAACCATACCCCCAGGAGCTCAGATCTTGCCGCTTTCCTGTCAAGTTTTGAGTCCTGGTAACTCAGCTACCTCAGCTCCTACTCCATGTCAGTTGGCCTCACGTGGCTCTTGTGCTCACCGGACTACCCAGTAATTAACTCTTGGCTTCCGCTCTGTGCTTCCATTCTTTAAGACTATACATAACAGACTCTGGAAAACTCTGACAGTAAAATCACAACAAAAATAATTTCTGACCCTTATTTTTGCTAAGTATGCCAAGAACTGCTTAAAAGTTTAAATAGTGAGCCTTAAGAAAAACACATAAACTAAGTATTATTGTGTCTCCCTTTGCAAATGAGGGAAGTGAGTAACAGAGAATGAAGTGACTTATCTAATGTTTCACAGCAAAGCCAGAATTTGAACTCAGGCAGTTGAGCTCCTGAAGTTTGTTCTGAAAACAAAACTAAAATTACAACTAGCACGCCCGGCTGAAGATTCTCTCTCTCCCTCTGCCCCTGCCCCCAGCTCATGTGCACTCACTCTCTCTAAAAAAATAATAATAAAATAATAATAATAATAAATAAAGTTACAACTCAAGGCAGCCTGCAGTAATGGGATAAATGGCATTTTCTGAACACGTAGTAATGTGCTACTCACTGAATTTAGTGCTTCATATGTTTTATGTATTTAAATTTTCACAATGACGCTGTGAAGTGATGAGAAAATGAAAGTTGAGTTAATTCAGTTATTTATTCCAATTCCACCTGACTTCAGACCTGCTTAACTGAAATTGTGGTGCAAATACATATAACATCTAAGTTGTCCTTGAGGAAAAGCTCCAATATGTTAACACCAAGAAACTGAGTAAACACTTCATGTTCAAAGACCTTCATCCCAATCTCTAATTATTCCCCAGGTTGGTTGAACCAAATAAATAATCTAAATAAATAAAAGCCATCCAAACTAGAAAGGAAGAAATAAAATTGTCTCTGTTTGTAGGCGACATGATATTATAGATAGAAAGTCCTAAAGACGGGGTGAGGGGGGCCTGACTGACATGGTCAGTGGAGCATGTAACTCTTGATCTCAGGATTGTGAGTTCAAGCCTCACATAGAGTGTAGGGATTACTTAAAAATAAAATCTAAAATCTTAAAAAAAAAAACACCCTAAAGACTCTACTAAAAACTGTTAGAACTAATAAATATTCAGTAAAATTGCAAGATACAAGATCAATATACAAAATTTAGTTTCACTTCTAAACACTTAAAAAGAAGTACAGAAAAAAAGAAATTAAGAAAACAACCCCATTAGCATCAAAAGGAATAAAATACTTAGGGATAGTTTTCATCAAGGAGGTAAAAGATCTGTATACACTGAAAACTGTGAAACATTAATGAAATAAATTAAAAAAGACACAAATAAATGGGGAGATATTACATGTCTGTGGATTAGAAGAATTAATATTGTTGAAATGTCCAAAGCAATTTACATATTCAATGCAATCCCAATCAAACTTCTCATGGCATTTTTTTAACAGAATTAGGAAAAACAACCCAAAAGTTTGTGTGGAACCATAAAAGACCTCCAATAGCCAAAGCAATCTTGAGTAAAAAGAAGAAAGCTGAAGACATCACACTTCCTTTTTTTTTTTTGCAGTTTATTTTTTTTTAATATAACACTATTTTTTTAACATATGCAATTATTTTCCATCATTTACAGTAGAGTAGTTACAATGACACTCCAAACAGAAAAACAAAGTAAAAAATCAAAACACCAACTTTTATTTCATGTAATTAGACTTACACAAAATTAGAAGGTTAAGTAACAACTAGTTAATCACCTAATTTCACAGCTATCTGAAGTGGCAATCGTTATATAGCAGCTTATCTACGATACATTCAAGATAAATTATACAATTTATTACTTGCCCATAAGCTAAAACACAGCCTG
>NC_043710.1:42198020-42322361 GCF_006229205.1 Suricata suricatta
CCTGACTTATTTCGCTTAGCATGACACCCTCAAGGTCCATCCACTTTCCTACAAATGGCCATATTTCATTCTTTCACATTGCCATGTAGTACTCCATTGTGTATATATACCACATCTTCTTGATCCACTCATCAGGTGGACATCACACTTCTTGATTTCAAACAGTATTACAAAGCTATAGGCACAAAAACAGACCACAGATCAATGTCACAGCTAAGAGAGCCCAAAAATAAACTCACATATGGTCAATTAATTTTTACAAAAGAGCCAAGAATATACAGTGGGGAAATTAGTCTCTTCAAAACAGTGTTGGGAGAACTGGCTATCCACCCATGCAAAAGAAATTCAGCTGCACCTGTTTCGTACGCCATGCACAAATATCAACTCAAAATCGATATGGACTTGAATATAAGACAGGAAACTTGATGGGGCACTTGGGTACTTCAGTTAAGTGACCGAGTTTTGCTTACAGCTCAGGTCATGATCTCACGGTTTGTGAATTTGAGCCTGGCATCTGTCTCTGTGCTGACAGTAAGGAGCCTACTTTGGATTCTCTGTCTTTATCTCTCTGCCCCTCTCCGGCCCATTCTCTCCCTCTCTCTCCCTCTCTCTCCCTCTCCCTCCCTCTCTCGCACATGTGCATGCTCTCTCAAAATAAATATTTATTTCTGAGCTCTCTATTCTGTGACATTGATCTGTGTCTGAAAACTTGAAACTTCTAGAAGAAAACGGAGATGGTGAACCCTTGACATTGGTCTTAGCAAGGTTTCTTTGGATTTGACAACAAAAGCAGAGGCAAAAAAGAAAAAATAAGCAAGTTAGACTAAAACACAGCAAACAAAAATCATCAATGAAATAGAAAGGCACCCTAGGGAAGAGGAGAAAATACAAACTGCATAGCTAATATAGGTTAATATTCAAAATATACAAAGAACTTATATATCTCAATAGCAAAAACAAAAGAACAAAACAAAAATAGCCCAACTGAAAAATGGGTAAAGTATCTAAATAGACCATTTTCTTTATATAAGTGAACCATATAGTTCTTACATGTTGGTCTCTTTTGTTCAATGTTGTGTTTGTGGGATTCATTCGTGTTTTATATATGGTGATTTATTCTTTTCTGTAGCTGTATCCACCCCGTTGGATGAGTAATACCACAATTTATTTATCAGCTCCATGGCTGGTACACTTTGGGGTTGTTTTCTGATTTGGGCTATTATGAAAAGTACCACAATGAACATCCTTCCACATACCTTTGGAGTGGAAAATCTACGCATTTCTGTCAGGTGTCAGTAAAATCCTTTTCCAAACCCTGTAAATGTCTTCCTTTTAGAATGCTCCTATGCCTTTTGGAACAATATTGTCAGGGATTCTGAAAGGTGCCTTTATTTCTTTGTGTGCATGGAGAAAGCTCAAGGATTCTGTATCACACAAGTTGTGTCTCAGGTTCAAACAGCAAGAGGTCCCCCAATAGACTACGAATCTTCATATTTACCAGAAACAGGCATCATAGCAGGAAAATCCCCAGAGGGGAAGCCCAGTGTTCCTGGTATTGGATGCCACATGGATCAGAGAGGCACGTATGAGGTGCTAATGATTGCTAGTCTTTAATCGTGTGAATTTAGTGATAACGGGGCTGCCAGTTTGGGGGTTGTTCTGTCTGGCTGAGCATTATCCAGACCTCCTTGGCTCTCTTCCAGAGTTCTAATGGTTTTGCTCCCGCTTCTGTAAGAGGCTGGGTTTTTTAATTCACAGGAAATGCTCTCTTACAGCTCCCTTTTTTCAGGAGTTGGTTCTCCCCTCCACCCATTCTACTCCATTACCTATTTCGGAGCCAAGAAAAGGAAAGTGTGAAATTCTACCCAGCTGGAGTTTCTCTAACTACACATATCAGATGTCATTAGATGGGGAAATCAGTCCTTGGGGGCCTACAAGTCTACAGAAAATTCCTAGTCTGGTGTTAGGGCCTCTCTACAATTAAGCTCCTACATAATTTCCAACATCATTTCCCACTGGTTCCAACATCCCCTTCTCTGACACAGTCATGCTGCTTTTCTCACTGCTTCCCATCCACTGACACCACAGTCCCACCTTTCAGAGTTCCTCAGGCTATTTCTCCTTCCGGAAAATCTTCCTACATCTCTCCAATTATTCTATCTATTTAAATATTTTACCTTGATGTTACATATTCTCTCATGCTTAAGGCACTCTGCTAGGTGCTCAGGATGAAAAAGATTAAAGTACAGACCCACTTTTAAGGTGCTTTTATTTTGGTAGGAGTACAGAAGAGAGAGAAAAGTAATCCCTAGGACTGGTGAAGGGACACAGCTAGGTAATACCAGGATGACAGCTGTGTATCTGTCTAGATTGGAGTTCATCAGAAAGCTCTGGTCGCCCAGACCAGCTACATAATTTGGAGGGTGTGATGCAAAATAGAAGTGTGGGGCTCCTTATTTAAAAAGCCATCAAGAATGTAAGGATGCCAACAGCAGAGCATTGAACCAAACAAGGGTCCTGTGCAGCTGCACAGATTACCCGCGAAGTCACCACATCGGTAGAGGCGACTTCAGGAAGATGGAATTGAGAGGGTACCTCGTGCAGCTGTCTCAGGAAATTTCCAGTCAAGGTTGAGTTAGTGATGAGTAAACAGAAAACTAAGCCAATGTCTCCAACAAGATAAGACAACTATTCCTTCTGGGGAAAAGATGAAGTTGGGGCAGAAAAGGAGAAGCAATGGCTTATTTTCATGGCTCAGCAATAAATACTGTTTGCATAGTCGGGGGTCTCCAGAAAAATAGAATTGGAGGGATGGCATGAGGTTCGTTTTAGTTTAAGGAATTGGCTCACACAATTATGGGACTTGGCAAGTCAAAAGTATGCATAACAAGCCAACAGGCTGGAGATCCAGGGAAAGGGTGACTTTGCACCTTGAGTTTGAAGGGTGTCAGAGGCAGAATTTCCTCTTCTTTAAAGGGACATCAGTTGTTTTTGGTTTTTTCCTAGTGAAGACTTCAACTGATTGGATGAGTCCCACCTACATTATGGAGGATGATCTGCTTTACTCAAAGTCTGGGAATCTAATTAATATATGTGCTGTTGAAGCGCACACAGAGTCCGATAATTTAAATGTTAATTTCACCTAACAAATACCTTCACAGTGACACTTGGATTTGTGTTTGACCAAATAGCTGGGTATCATAACTTAAGCCAAAATTCACTGCTGCACGCAGTTATAACTTGAACATGAAATGCTGATCTAACCAAAGTTATGGCAAATTATTTTGGGAGGGTGAGAGGTCAACAAGTGTGCCTAGGGAGGGTGTTGGAAAAGAAAGCAAGCTAAACCTCATCTTCCACATAGCCCAGTGAGAAGTCAAGGAATGACTGACCAAGCAGAAAAGTGAAGAAGAGGCAATGCAGCCATGTTTTATAGAGAAAAGGAAGTAGATGTGCACACGAGCAGCTATACAATGTGAGAGGGTTGGCTCTGATGAGGGAAAAGAAGACTGGAGGGTGTGGGAAAATGCTCTTTTACATAATGTGTCAGGTAGTTACATTTGGCTTTTGAAAGTAAGTATAACTTTGATTGAAAAATGGGAGGGGGAGGGGATAGGGAGGTGGTGGTAATGGAGGAGGGCACTTGTGGGGAAGAGCACTGGATGTTATATGAAAACCAATTTGACAGTAAACTATTAAAAAACAATAAATAAAATAAATGTAATTGCTTCACGAGGAAAAAAAATAAAGTATAGTTTCATGTTAAAAAGAAAAGAAAAGAAAAGAAAAATGCAAACACTTTGGGGCACTGATTGGCTCAGTAGTTAAGAGTCTGACTCATGATTTTGGATCTCACTGTTCCTGAGTTTGGGGCCCCACATCGGGTTCCATGCTGACAGTGGGGAGCCTGTTTGAAATTCTCTCTCTCTCTCTCTCTCTCTCTGCCCTTCCCCCACCTTTCTCTCTCTCAAAAATAAATAAATAAGCATTAAAAAAAGAAAAATGCAAACACTTTAAGAAAGGAAAAAGAAGGGGTGTCTGGTGGCTCAATTGGTTACATGTCTAACTCTTGGTTTCAGCTTAAATCATGATCTCATGGTTCATGAGTTCAGGCCCCACATCAGGGTCCATCCTAACCATGTGGGGCCTGCTTCGGATTCTCTTTCTCCCTCTCTACCCTCCCCCATTCTCTCTCTCTCTTTCTCTCTCTCAAAGTAAATAAACTTTTTTAATAAAGGAAAATACATCCACAGACAAGCCATCCACAAGAGAAAAGTAATAATAAGTCAATTATAAACAATAGGAACCAATGAGGTGCTCACATAGAGTAAAACTTATGTTATGAGAATAAGGACAGGCCCAAAAGAGGATCACTTAAGAAGGAGATCTCTTTCCAGAAGATTCATTTAAGCTGTGTACGAATTTGCAAGGAGAACACACTCGGGAAAGACTTCCCAGCCAGTCCTACCAGTAGGGCCCATGTCCCATAAGTTCCATTTGCTCCTTCACAGAAACTTACTAAGGGCTGGGTTCAAGTCTCCTCTCACCTTTGACGTCTTTCTATAACCCACTGGAAAGCGGATGCTTCCTTCCTCCCAACTCCTAGAGCATATGAAGTGCACCCGATATCCTTTGGATTATTTAGTAAGTTGATCTCCTTTCCTTGACTAGGTCCCAAGGGCTCTGGGGTTAAGATCCTGTCTGATATGAATACGATCCATGGTCACCATATACTGAGCATCTGCTCCAGTCTGGTCCCAGGCTAAGTGCTCCGAATTCATATCACTTCAGCCTAAAAGTTGCCCTGTGAGGTCAGATTATAATTACATCCACTTGGTGGAAAAAGGAAACTGAGGCTTCTAGAGTTAACAGGACTTACTGGACAGGAAGTGGCATAGACAGGATTCAGATCTTTCAGACTCCAAAGTTCTTGCTTTAAACCACTCTGCCAAATTCTTTCCCACGACCTCGAACTGCTTATTTTATTGCATGTGCTTAGGAGAGTATCCAGCACGTCGTAGGTGTGTGGAAAATGGTGGTTGTTTGAGAGACAGAGGGATAGAGACAGGAGTCATTTGGAAAGTATCTTGCTGCCCCCTTGCAGAAACACAGGGAGTCAAATTTCCATAACCAAACGAAGCTGTCATAGCGACGAAGCATAGCTCTTCTGACCCTACACAGTCATGTAATGACAGCTCACTGTGTGTAAACAGATGTCAGATTTAAATCAATCTTGCTTCCTGACACCTTGCTTAAAAACAGTAATTATGTGCTCATTTTTGAATATGCAGCCCTAGGTAAATTATCGAGCTCCACCCTCCTCCCCAAGTTTTAATTTTTTAATATCAATTAATTTTTTTAAGGAACTCGCAGCGGGAGACACACACAGTGAGACCAAAACACAAGAGTGAGCCCCTAGGAGAGTGAGCGAGGGCAGAAGGTAGTGAGGTGGTACCAAGCATGGCCACAGAGGAGGGGGATGTGAGAAGCAGAGGTTGCAGAAATCCCACAGGCAAAACACAGGGTCATGGTAAAAGGACAAAGATCAGTAGGACTCTGTGGAGGACACTGGGCTTGGTCAGGCGCAGAAAGAAAGAAGGGCAACTCCAGCGGGGACAGCAAGGGGATGCTGTTCAGTCCTGCTCTGGTCGCTGCGGCCTTACAGATTCCAGACGCTCCAAGGTGAGGGCGTCCTCAGTAGCCCATCCATGTCTGAGACAGGGACAGGCCACCCATGGCAATGACGCCTCCTCCTCCTCCTCCCACCAGAAGATGCATCCTCTTGTCTCCTGCAAGAGAGCCAGGGCTTCTGATTCAGAGCCAGATTTGCGTCTCAGCCCTTCTTAAGCTGTGTGATCACAGACAAACACCGAAGCTCTCTGAACTACAGAAGATTAACTATGGAGCCCAGGGGCTGTGTGTTAATGTAATCCTGTTTAATTTGAAGCAAGTCGCTCAACAGTTCTAAGCTTCAGTTTCTTCAGCTGTAAAATTGACATATTGTTTCTACCTTGTAGAGATGTTGCAGAGAATAAATGTAAGGCATATAAATCTCTTACCATATGGTCTGCTACTAATGATACAATAATAATTTTCTTTCTTTCGTACCTTAATGAGTGTAAATTGACAAGGATGTATTTGAAGCGCCTAGCTCAGTACATGCCAACTTCCTCCTCCCCTTCTGGGCGGATTAGCATCTAATCATGGACTTGAGGTATTCACTCTGAGTTCTGTTTTCAGGGCAGCTCTGATGGAAAGGAGGAGTACCTGACCTTGGCCATCAGTGTTTTAGCTTCGGCAAAGAGGGCCGGAATGGAAGGCAGGGATTGTGATAGAAATGCAGTGAAACAGACTGGCCAACAGCAGGATGAGAGATCCAGGTGAGACCAAAGGACACATGCCCAACCTGAAAACTGAACATCACAGGAAACAGAGAGATTATTCAGTTGTACCTAAATCCCAGGGCCACCCGCTACCCCAGCCACTCTTAGCTCACGAAAACACTAAGGTAGGAAATGTGCAGGTGCCCGTAGAGACCTCTTCTCTTACCTCTGCTTCATCCTGTGAATTACTCTGTACCAGCCCCTAGATTCTAAACTTGGCACTGCTCATCTCTGGCCTGAAATACTTGCTTCCCTTCTAGTCTGTCCTTCTTCCCACTTTCCCAGCTTCTGGCCTGGTTACCTGCTTCCATTTCAGCCGTGGCTCATCTCCCAGATCGGGCTTTGCCCTGGATCAGGGGCTACATTTTGACTTTTCCAACCTAGATCACTGCAAGGGTCCCCTTTCTCCATTACCCAGCTGCCTTTGCTAGGAACCCCTCTTGTTCCCTCCAAGGTTCTGTATCTTATTTTCAGTATCCCTGGGTGCCATGCACACTCCAGCAGGGAGTGAGCTCTCCCTGAGCAGAAGATACAACCCCAACTCTAAAATGCCTCTGCACGGTTTTGGTTTGGTTTAGTTTGGTTTGGTTTGGTTTCCTGAGGGAGAGAAGCCCAGAGACATCGTTTTAACAGGAATAGATGATTGTGGAAGCTCAAAAAAATTAAATTTGGAGTGAGCCCAAAAGAACACATCTGAAATGTGGAGGCTGGCAGTGCCCTTTGGATCCACCTTCCCCTTCTCTTCATTGTATAGAAAAGGTGGTGATCATTTGACTGAAGCCCCCAAGTACAGTGGGATACAGCGAGGATTAACACTCTGAACCCCTATCTCCCAGCCCACTATGGATCCCATCACACGTATCCATTTATACCTGGTGGGTTTTAGTCAAATGGACATATCCATTGGCCTCTAGTAGCCAACCAGGCTCCCCGCATGGTGTGCATGGTGCTCATTAGAAATCTCTGCTGGTTCAGACAGCCCCTCATTCCAGCCCAGGTCCATCCACTAAGTAAGGCACGGATCCCTCTCCCCTTTGTGACTTACTAGGCCCTTTGAAGTTGAGTTTTATTCCTTGCTTTGGCTGCTCCCACAGTGCGCTGTAGCAGTTTCTGGCTTAGACTCTCTCTGGGACTCACACCTCCAACTTGGCTCACTGACAAGCGTCCATTTGGGCTAGTTTGCTCTCTCAGGAAGAGGGCGTTTAAATACCTTTTTAAATGATGCTCCACAAGTGTTTGCTAATCGCTGCACCAGCAACCCTGAGCAAGAGGAGGGCACAGTGCCCAGAGCCACACTTAATTTGAATCTATAGCTGTTGAGGTATGAAAAGTGTTTTTTTCCTCAGGATCAGGTGGCTATGGCCTCCCCTTATATTTTTCTCCTCCTTTCTGCTCTTTAAA
The DNA here is from genome assembly GCF_006229205.1 of Suricata suricatta. Lineage (NCBI taxonomy): Eukaryota > Metazoa > Chordata > Mammalia > Carnivora > Herpestidae > Suricata > Suricata suricatta. The sequence goes on from NC_043710.1 coordinate 42,205,805, forward strand.
TTCCTTTGAATAGCCAGGATGCGTGTCCTGCTTAAAGAATCTTCAGTAAAGAATTTTCAGTAGGAGTTGCTTTGCAGATGTTTACAGAGAGATGAGGTGCCCAGGATTCTCCCAGACAAGTGTGGGATGCCTTCCAGGGACTGAAGGGACAGCTTTATAAACACCACCTCCCATACCTTGAAGGGGTCTCAGGCCTTCCTGACCTCATGATGAGAAAGCCATTATCACTTCATAAGCCTTCTCTGTACCTCCCTCAAAACCGCTGCCCGAGACTCTTAAATATGGAGAACAAACAGGGGGTCAGTGGAGGGGTTGTGGGAGGAGGATGGGCTAAGTGGATAAGGGGCATTAAGGAATCCACTCCTGAAATCATTGCTGTACTATATGCTGACTGACTTGGGTGTAAATTTAAAAAACAAAAACAAACAACCACTCCCTGAATGTTGGACTTTGACCAAGCAAACCCAGCCCCCTTCCTTCCCACATTCCTGGACAGAAATGAGAGAGAAGCTGCTAAAAACTCTCAGGTAACTGACACCTGCCCTGGGAACCATTTTCTTGCTCCCCACCTTCACAGAGCTGCAATGGCGTGGCCTGGGGCTTTCCCCTGAAGGCCCCCCTGGGGCCTGGGAGGAGGGGATACAGCTGCCTCTATTGTTCTCCCCCGGCACAGAAGGCTCCTGATGAAGTGTAGGAAGTCAACGCTGCAGGCATCTCCTGAAGGGTTTACTCCAGTTCCATTCTGCTTTCAGAAAAGGCTACAGTTGGCAAATACCAAGGTTTTCTGAGATGGAAGCAAACACAGATATGCACTGGGTGGCGTCCTCTTCCTGTCTTCTGTCACATCTTTGACTCCTCCGGGAGAGTGGCCACTACAACAGGAACCCAGCGGTGCCTGGAAGAGCCAGAACAGTAGGTAAGGCCAGCTTGCCTCCGGCTGCATCACCCGGTACCTTAGAGATCAGGAAGTATGAAGCCTGTCCCTGATTCTCCAAGGAGGCTTCGAACGCCAGTCCCTGCGACAGGACCTGGTATGGGATGTCTTCACTCGTTCGTTCATTTGGCCTCTTTTTACTGAGCCCTTGAGCACTGCGCATGCCACGGGGAGCAACGTCCTCCTCCTGACAGACCTTGTAGTCAACCCTAACCAAAGAATCATACAAACGAATGTCCTAAAATCATCCCTGTGCCAAGTACCGTGTGAAAAGATGAAGCGAGTCTGGTGTTGAGGCCATAGAGCCCCTGACTCTGCATGCAATTCATGAAAAGGCCTACAATGGACGTGTGACCCTGGTCAATCAGAATTTACTACCTTCTGTCACTTAGCAGATCCAGAGTGTAAGAGCTCTTCCCAAGGCCCTTTTGCACTCCGACATGGTGATCACCTCTCCTGTGGGCCTTCTGTCCCCTGTCCAGGAGCCCGCCAGGCATTGCCAGGTAATCACCACTCTCTCACCTACTAAACCCCACCAGTGGCTCAAACGGGGCTACAAACGGCCAGCAGTGGCACTAATGCAGTGCAGTGGGGTTATCAGATGCACCTACTAGACATCCAGTGAGCTGTAACATTAGCTCAAACCTTCCGTTGTACATTCTAATCAGCCAAGAAGATAGGAAAAAAAAGAGGAGGAGGAAGAGGAGGGGAGAGTGGGGAGGGGGGAAAAAAGCCTGGTACACTCTGCCCAATTAAGGCAGACGCTTTGGGGATGGGACCCAGGCATTACTGTTTTCTCAAACCTTCCCGACTGAGTCTAATGTGCATCCAGGGCTGAACACATCCAAATGCTAAGTTCATCACCAACACTGTTTAAATGAGGCAACACAACGTCCCAAAGACCCCAGCTCCAATCCCGTCACTAACCTGCTTCTAGGTCACAAAAGCATAGGCTCAGAAGTTGGGAGTTAGGAAGAGTGATGGAGATACAGCTTAAAATCTACTTACAACGACTTTTTAGGAATTATTTTAAGAAAGAGTACCGTGTTCATGGCAGTTAAGAGTTGCTTCATATTTGATGATAAAAAATCATAGTCTTTCAAAGTTGAAAGAACCTTTAGATACTACCTGAAGCCATTTCGAACTCTAATGTTTAAATGGTAGGAGCTGAGATTCAAAGAGACTGGAATTTATACCTCTAACTAATGGCTGGCTGGGAACAAAGCCAGGTCCGCTAGTCTCTCATGCCAGTGGCAAAACTTGGAGAGGCCGGCGCTCACTGACCGGCCCGCCTCATGACTTCAATCAGCATTTCCCCACCTCCCTGCCGGCCTTCCTGCCTCCCCCATGATGCATCCTATGGCACCTGGGTTCATTACAGGCTTCTTGGTGAGGGTGTTCTTTGCCTTATAAACACTGTGTTCTTTGACAACTTGCTCCTTATATATTCCCAGTCGGGTCACTGCTGGCCTACTGATTGCTCAGCTTCTAGGAACATCTGTCTCCTCAGATACAGGCTCTGCCCACAGCCTTGCAACCCACACCCTCCCTCCTCGGGGAGAAAGAGACAGATCTTTCTTTGCTTAGTTCTGGGCGTACCACACATTTCTAAAGGGGTCAAATCATCCTTCCTTGAAACACTTTATGATTTACAGTTAAAACGATACACGGTTTGGGGCCCCCCAGGGCGGCTCAGTCAGTTAAGCATCCAGCTCTTGATTCAGCTCAGGTCATGATCTCACAGTTCTGTGCTGATAACACAGAGCCTGCTTGGGATTCTCTTTCTCTGTCTCTCTGCCCCTCCCTTCCTCTCTCTTGCTCTTTCTCTCTCAAAATGAATAAATAAACTTAGAAAAAAAAAACAGTATATGGTTTGGACACTATGCCCCATCTTTCTTACAAGTATTTTTACCCCAAAACTCAAAATCACATATGGGAGATATGTGTCCCTGGAGTTGCCATGTTGGCTCTATATGCAAATGAGGCAGGGAAGTGAGATGTATAAGCTGAGATCACATAGGGAATCAGACAAGATCTCGTCAGGTATGAAGTGTGCGATGCTCCCTTGAAGATCTCTAACTCCTTTTCTCCTCACTGCCTCACACGCTGATCTCATATTGGCCTCCTGAGTTGTCACTGGTTTCTTTGCTCAGCTCACAACCTTGAGTCTTACCACCTCCAACTCATCCTGCATACAGCTGCCAGAATACAGTTGCCAAAGCAGAACACTGCTAAATACTGTTAGTGGCAAAGTCATCCTTCAGGTAAAGAAAAAGTTAGCAGCTCACTGTGTAACCCTAACATTCTACACAGACTTGTGTGACAGAGTGGGGGCATCAGGCCTGCAAGCTGGGGAGGCCTGAGAAGCAGCCTCCAGGGACATCTAGAGAATGGCCAGCCTAGGGCACAGCCTTGGACACAAGAGACTGCTAGTGAATATTTTTATGGCCAGGGGACCAGGGTGGGCTTATGGGGGAAGGACTTCCCTTGCTGCTCTAGGATTCAGCAGAGAGGTCTGGAGTGAGTCTCTGCCCCTTCACTCAGTCTCTCACCTGTTATGTGTAGATGTGAATGGTGGCCCCATAGACATGGCACCCTTGTATGAGATACAATCTGAACATGATACACACGCCGGCCTTGTCAGTGGCTTCTCACAGCCTTCTAAATAGCGTCCACATTCCTGGGAAGGCCCTTCTCAGTTGGCCTGCTTACTTGGTCTTCCCTTTACCTACCTTCTGCTCCCATCAGTCTGAATTCCCAATCTCCCTACCTCTTCAGAACTTTCTTCCATCATACCCTCCTCCAGTGGGTCCCTGTGCATGACACACCATGCCCCAGGCTTCTTATACCTGAATACCTCCTGGAAGGGACCCCCTTGTGCATTTACTCCTTTAGAATGGGCACAGCCCTTTCTGGTATTCCAAATGGATTCTCCTAACTCTTGAACTGTCTCGCACGCTTTGAAAATAGATTTCATGCCTCATCTAAACTTAGAACCCCCAAAGTCTCACGTGCAGACCATGAACTGTGATGAGAATTAATCTGGCCTCACCCTCTGACTGTTGCAGTCTCTCACCTGACCTCCACCCTCTGACTTTGTTGATTCCTTATCCCTTATTCCCTTATTCCTTAGATCCTTACCCCCTTATTCCCTCCATCCTCTGACATGCTTTGTGCTCTGATCTGACGTCTGCCCTCTAACTCTGGCAAGTTCTCCTCTAACCTCTGTCCTTGATCTTGATCCTCCATCTCTAGGTGCTCCATCCTCATCTGTACAGACTAGAGTTAGGACATCTGGGTCCTGGGCTGGCTCTATCACACTCCAGCCACCATGGCTCTAGGCGAGTCACTTAACCTGCAGGGGCCTCCGTGTCTTCATCTATAAAAAGAGCAAGTTTACCCGACAATCTCTATAGTTCTCAACATTCAACATTTTCTGGCTCTAAAATTCAAATGGTGTATGTGTTAATCTTCTCTATACACACATTTACACTATCATTATGTTTATATTAAAGGGGGCATGCAACAAAATGCAAGCAGCAGTTCTAATAGATCCCAGGGATTTTTCTGACCTCCCTGTTCCAGCGGGCCCTTTCCTTGGGGAATGCGTGTTTTTCCCGCAGTCTTTGAACCTCTCACAGGCCTGCTCATTATTTTGTTGTCTGAAGAGGCAGGAACATTTCTGTGATTAATTAGGCAAAAAGCCCCGGTGCTGGTTGTACAGGAACCATCAGATAATCACGCCTTTGGGGTGCTCGCCAGGCTTGGGGAGCGGCCGGGCCGGGGTCCTCAGAGGGCTGATTAACTCTGGGAATCTCAGGCCTGCCCTAGACACGTGGCTGCCTGAGACACCATCCTACTTTACAGAAACAGTCAAAGGCTCACCTTGCAGGGTGTTGCAGGGCTTGGAGGGTCAGGGCCACAGGGTCCCCCACTGTGACCAGCCTAACAGCACACCCTGGGGACCGTTGAACCAGAAAATGTTAAAGCAAAAACTTCGAAGCTTTTCCTGAGGAGCCCCAGCCTTCCACATCTGTATCTCAAGAACTATCTGGGTTTAGGGGAATAGATGAGAGCAAGCGGTGGGGTCCTACCCCAACTTAGCTTGGCTTTGACCTATGTATTAGATTCTTAAAACTGTTATACAAAACACCACAATTTGGATGGTTTAAAACAATGGAATAGTATTATCTTGCGTCTCTGGAGGCTAGCTGTCTGAAGTCAAGGTGTTGGTTATATTGATTGTTGCTGGAGGCTGTGAGAATCTGCTCCCTGCCTCTCTTTGCTTCTGGAAGTTGCCAGCGACTCTTGGCATTCCCTGGTTTGTAGACACATCATTGCAGCCTCTGCCTCTGTCTTTGTATGGACTTCCTTTCCATGTGTCTGTGCCTGCATATCCAAATCTCTCTCTCCTTTCTCTTATAAAACACCAATTATTACATTTAAGATCCACCTGAATCCAATATGACCTTATCTTAAATTGATTACATCTGCAAAGATCCTATTTCAAAAATAAGGTTACATTCACAGGTGCCAGAGGTTGGGACTCGAACGTTTGTTTTTGGGAGACACAATTCAAACTCCCTACAACCTGACCTTTGTATTGAGCACCAGCGTAAGATTTCATTTTAAGAAAATATTCCAAGGGACCTGGGTGGCTCAGTCGGTTAAGTGTCCAACTTTGGCTCAGGTCATGATCTTGTGGTTTGTGAGTTCAAGCCCCGCATCAGGCTCTGTGCTGACACCTCAGAACCTGGAGCCTGCTTCAGATTCTGTGTCTCCCTCTCTGTCTGCTCCTCCCCTGCTCACACTCTGTCTCTCTCTCTCTCTCTGTCTCTCTCTCTCTCTCTCTCTCTCATAAATAATAAACATTAAAAAAAATTTTTTTAAATAGCAAGCATTCCACAGGGGCAGCAGGCTGGCTCCACTGGTTAAGCATCTGACTCTTGATCTCAGCTCAGATCTTGATTTCAGGATTGCGAGTTCAAGAGCCTGCATTGGGCTCCACACTGGGTTTGAAGCTTACTTTAAAAAAAAAAAAAAAAAAAGCACTCCACAACCAAAATATAGTTAGAACTCAAGGTCGGAAAATATGAGAGGGATTGAAATTGAAATTGATTGGAGTGCCTGGTTAGCTCAGCTGGCTAAGCATCCAACTTGGGCTCAGGTCAAGACTTCACAGTCTGTGGGTTCAAGCCCCGCATCAGGCTCTGTACTGACAGCTCAGAGCCTGGAGCCTGCTTCAGATTCTATGTCTCCCTCTCTCTCTGCCCCTCTCCTGCTCACTCTGTCTCTCTCCAAATAAAAAAATAAAGACATAAAAAAATTTTTAAATAAATTGAAATTGATTGAAATCTTCATGGTCTAGAAGCTCAAATGCTACAGGGCAGACACTTAGTAAGGTAAGACAGACATACATTAGGAAAGAGAAAGAACACACCAGAACCTGGAGCCCACAAGGACAGACCAAAACCAGTACAATTCTTATGACCTCAAGTTCTCTGACCTAGTTGAAGTGCATGTCCCACAAAAGCAAAGCTCCTTTTTCAGACTCCTGGCCCAGGAGTCTGAAACTGAAAGATCCCTGGAAGGAGAAGCAGCAGCAGGCCTGGCTGTTGCTTCACACCCAGGAGGTGAGCCAGCAGATGAACTACAATGGGGTGTGAGCGGCAAAATGGCTGCTTCCTCACAAGAATTTCTCCGGTTGGCCATTCTAACTGGAAACATAAAGGAAAAGGAATTCTGTGAAATGTAGTTCAACCTAGCCAATTAGGCACATTACAAAGCGGCCATATCTAATTAAGGCCTCCCTCTATCAGTGCCTTCAAACTCTGTCCCTCTCTCACTGGACTAGGAGTCCAGAACCAAGAACCAGGTCTTCCTCATCTCATACCTCCATGTTGTGTGCAGTACCTACAATTCAGTATTAGGTATTCATTAAATGATAATCGAATTGCACAGACCTGAACCACAAAGAAACAGATCTTCAGACATATCCTAAGAAAATCCTAGCACTTCACCTAGACTAGACTCAATAAACATTGATTGAACACTGTGTGTTAAGAATTGTGCTATCTTAGGGGTGCCTGGGTGGCTCAGTCGGTTGAGCGTCCAACTTCCGCTCAGGTCATGATCTCATGGTTTGTGGGTTCGAGCCCCACGTTGAGCTCTGTGCTGATAGCTAGCTCAGAGCCTAGAGCCTGCTTCAGATTCTGTACCTCCCTCTCCCTCTGGCCCTCCCCTTCTTGCACTGTCTCTCTCTATCTCTCAAAAATAAATTAAAAAAAATTTTTTTAATTAAAAAAAGAATTGTGCTATCTTAGACATTGCCCCTTTAATTCGGTGGCAATGCCATGAGGAAAGTATGTGCATCTCTCTTTTCAGATAAAGTAATGAAGTTTTAGGGAAATTAAGCCACGTGTTTGAAGCCACATATTTAGATAAGGGCAGGCTTGGCTTTAGATCCAAATCTTCTGAAGTCATGTCCACTTCAAGCTCACAATTAGCTAAGGAACCTATGCCTTCAGTCCTGCTTTCAGGCAATATTAAAAATATCAGCAAGGTTAAGTCACAGAGAAGAAAATCTAATTTGACTTTGAAAGGCTGGACCCAGCTCTCAGTGGTGCTCAGAAGAAAGTGGAAAGTGCCATGCCAGAGGCAATTAACCCTGAGTAGTAGGAACTTCCAGCAAACCATACAGGTCACATGCTAGAGCAGGGGTGGCCGTTTCCAAGGGAAAATGGTGAACTTGCATACAAGTTCCTGCCACCCTTCCAAGCTCTTCAGACCAGGCTGTGACTCTCCCAGCAGCAGTAGATTTACTAAATTAACTAATGAGGTCAGTTGACCTGGAGGACTTCACCAAACAGGTGATAGTAGCCAGTGGAGAAAAGTGGGGAGAAAAGAGCCAAGAACAAATGGTTCTGTCCCTAAATGGCTTCCAGGCAGGAGGCCTGGATCAGGAAAGAGAATGAAGATGCCACCATGAACCTAACAAGTGGGATGGGCTAGAGGGTCTGGAATATCAATTCCAAAATCCTACTTCCCATTCTTCTCAGCAGAAGAAAGAAGTTCAGACTGTGGGGAAGTTTGGGCTTGGGAACTTCCTGAGGGTATCTGTGGATGTAATAGACCGAGAAGGAGGGTCTTTCAGAATGATAAATCATCTATGAGAAGTTTCTCCATAAGATCAATCAAAAAATTAAAGTAGAACATGCAGATAAATAAATGCGAAATAAATAGGAAAACTAAGAAGGCGGTGGGTGGGTGGGAAGTGATTAAAACAGTTCTAGACTTTTTTGATCCTGTGTGCAGAGCATCTTTGGACCGGCTGTGGTCTTTTGCAGTCCATGGAGGCTCTTAGGGCACAGGTGAACTCTGGAGCCTCCCGCACGTGTTGCACAAACAGAGCACACTGCCTGTGCTTCCTGTCTTCTGTCTCCCAGGGACATGCTGCCCCGTCAAACCCGCACCTTAGGATTGGGGTCTCGTGGAGGGCTTTTCTGAAAGTCTTTTAGAAGGTGCACCTTCCAAGGATGCCTAGAGAAAAGTGTCTCATGGGCTGATGTGCTCAGGAACACATTTGGGTGTTCTTACGTCCCCTTTCCCCACTTTGAGGTCGGGCATTGTAGGAGGTGAGCAGGGAAGTGAGAAACTTAAACATTTCCTTCTTCTTTATCCCCTCAGGAAGGAAAGGGAAATCTTTCCTCTTTTTCTACCGACCACAACTTGACCTCCCCTAGATAAACTTCTTTCATCTAGTCTGACAGGCCCATTTTTCACATATTAAAGGAGTTGATGAAGAAAGTTAGAAATCTTTTTCTGTCTTCATAATTTCTGTGCTTCTGTTCTATTTTGCTGTTTCAGGTTGAGAGCCAAATATTAACTCTTTAAATACCCACTGTGGTGAGAATACTAACTACACACCTTCATCTCCTTCCTGAAAACTAGGCAAATGGCTTGGGTATATTAGAGGAAAACTACCATGCACAAAGAAATATAAGAGAAAAAAATCACAACTTAAATAAAGCTAAAGCTATTTAAGTTAGAATGTAATTAAAGCATTGATTTCAAGGAACTGATAGTTTTACAGTGATTCTTCCCATGTAGAACCTTGATACAATTGTCCATTCATTTGGGATTTTCTTTTCACCTCTATTGATAAATTCTAATTTCCTTTAAAGGAAATTATTGCTTCCAGAACCTCCCTCCTTTCTTTTACATTTAATTGCCTTCATCCTCAAGTTCATTCTTCATTAGATCTTTCATTAGGTTTGATGTCTGTGAGCATATATCAAAATCTCTGGTTTTATTTTTCATGGAAATATTTTTACAATGCTTACTTTTGAATAGTAGTGTAGATGTGCATAGAATTCTATGTTGATGGATAATTTTCCTCAGTATTTTGGAAGGACTATTTCTTCTGGTCTCTATTTTTGTAGTTGAAAGGTTGGCATTCTAGTTATCACTAATATGTTTTCGAAGTCTTTTCTTTCTGATTACTTTTAAATCTTCATCTTGATTTTGGTGGTCTAGTTTTATTACCATGGGCAAAGGCTGGTTTAGTCCTACTCATTCTGATCAGAACTTCTTAAATCCAAGGTTTCATTTAATTCTCAATTCTGAAAAAAACAATGGTTGTTATTAACTATCTCTTTGGTCTTTGTCACTACCACATTCTCTTTATTCTCTGTCTCTATTAATTGCCTGCTGTGTTTTTAAATTATCTATCTCTCTTAAACATCCATTTGTCTTTTCCATCTCTTTCTCGTTGGCTATTTTACCCAGATCTGTCATCCAACACACTCATTCTCTTTTTATTAGTGTCTAAATTTCTGTTTCTGCTAACAGAGTTTATGATGCCAAGGATTATCTTTTTCACGTTTGTAAATTAAAGTGGATATTTTTTTTTAAACCTGTCTAGTAGATTTTCTTCTTAATATTTTGTTATTCTTTTTTTAAGTATAGTACTTACATCTCTATCCAATTTTGAGCACCCTTTTTATAGTCTTTTTCCAGATTGTTTTATTTCAGTTCATTGAGGTTCGAATCTTCCTGATTTCTGACTACAACTCACAGTGAGCCATCTGTGTGTGTGTGCATGTGTGTGTATTTTGAATTATGAGCTCATCTTCAATGGCTTTGGTGATAATGCCATGTAGTCTGAGATGTGGAAATGTTTTCTTCAGAGAGGTTTTGAATTTACTTTTGCAAGTTATCTTTCACAAAGATAACTGGGGAACAGTTTCTCAAAGTCATAGTTATAGGCTTCCTGGGTAGTGTAAATTTCAAATCCAAGTTCACACAAGAAGCAAAGTTAATATTTAGATTTCTCAGGGAGATTTTTTTTTTCTCCTGTAAGGACTCAGTCAAAGACAGCCATCCTTTCCTCTCAATGTGCCCTTTGCCAGGTTAATTTTTTCTGCCCTGCTTCTTACACTTAGGGAAATATCCTTAAAGGGTCTCTGCTTCCTGCAGGACTCCCACTCTCTCGGCCTCAAATGCCTTGTTATGAATCCTCACCACTTGAGGCTGCTAGCAAGTTAAAAGTCAGGGTGTATGGGGTGCCTGGGTGGCTCAGGTCATGATCTCACAGTCCATGGGTTCGAGCCTCACATCAGGCTGGAACCTGGAGCCTGTTTCAGATTCTGTGTCTCCCTCTCTCTTTGCCCCTCCCTTGCTCACATTCTGTCTCTCTCTCTCTCAAATAAAATAAAGACATAAAAAAAAATTTTTTTAAAGCAAGGGTAGAATTTGTGGTAGAATCCACAATCCTGAATTTCTTCACATACCACAGGCAACCATAGCATCAGTTCATCCACTTATTAGTATGATTTTCACTCTTTGTCTTGTCTGCCTCTAGGGATTTTCCTTTCTTTCTTCAGAACTCAGCTAAGAATTTATATTTCCTCCCTTACATTGAATCTAGCATTTCCAAGTGTTTGCAGCAGAAGGGCATTTCAAATGTCTTGGTTTATCATCTTACTAGAAGTAGAACTCCATATTATTTTCTTTGAAAAAATTTTTTAATGTTTTATTTATTTTTAAGACAGAGAGAGACAGAGCATGAGCAGGGAGGGGCAGAGAGAGAGGGAGACACAGAATCTGAAGCAGGTTCCAGGCTCTGAGCTGTCAGCACAGAGCCAGATGTTGGGCTCGAACCCATGAACATGAGATCATGACCTGAGCTGAAGTCAGAGGCTTAACCGACTGAGCCACCCAGGCACCCCAGAACTCCATATTATTTTCTTAATAAAAGCCTCATACATTTCTGGCTAAATGTATTTCTGTTTATTTGCTTACTTTTGTTGGTATTTTGTTGCTTTAAGAAACGGAATATTTCTTGCTGATATGTAAGCAAGCACTGATTTTTATACATTTTTAAAGCATTAATAGTACTAGATACAATAACTTCCTTAAATAGATTATGAGATGATTACCAGAGAGATAGATATCTTTAATATAACAATGAAAATTTTATGTGCTTTTTTCAATCAACTGTGTATTCATTGTCATATTGAGTGGCTAGAGATTGAATAAATGCATTTAAAAAATAGTAAAAATAAATGGTGATGAAACTAGTCTTCATTTTGCTATAAATTCTTCTGCTATTTTTTAAGGTTTTTCATGTTACCTTTTGAGAGATGTCTTTGTCATTTTAAGGATAACTTCTCCTTTTCCCAGTATAGAGAGTTTACAAGTCAGGAACGGCTATTGAACCATCTTTGCATGTTTAATAGGTTTTTCTTAGTCATGATACATGTGCCTTAAAATATGTTACTGGTTTTGATTAGTAGGTACTTTTTTTGAAATTTTTCTTTTATATTATAAGTGATTTTAATCAGATATTTCCTTTCTTCTTATTTCCTTTCCTTTTTTCTGATCTGTTGACCTATTAGCTTGCATGCTTGCTTGCTTGCTTTCTTCCTGTATGCCTTATATTTAAACAGTTTCAAACAGTGCCTGACCTGTGTGAATTCAACATATTCATTCTATTTCCTTACTTTTATGTCTTCTTATCCAAGCTTTGACTTTGAAACTATGATCACTTAATTAAATCAATTTGGAAGTTTGACATTTTGTTCTATTTTCTAGAATAATTTACTAGAATAATTTGGCAACTGGAAAGACAATCAGAAAAATCAAAATGGTGCAGTGTTTTTATTTAAATTAAAACAAAATGATTTAAAAATTTTATCCTCAGTTATTTTTCTCTTCAGGTTTTTAAAATTCTTTTTGAATAAATTCTGATTATTTATAATTTTCCCAAAATAGCAATTTTATTGTGACTATCAAAATGATAGTTTACATCTGAATATGTTATTCACTTTTTTCAGATGTTACATAATCAAGGATGAAATTCCTAATCTTACCCAAGTCTACTTTTTGAAAAAATACTTTAATATAGTCACCATGCTGTACATTATTATTTATTTTTAATCAATTTTGGTAAATGTTTCATACTTTCTTTGTCTTAATCAAGATTTTTCTTTGTATAATTTGAAACATGGTTGAGAATTATAATTTTGTTGCACTGTAGAACCTGTATAAATAAAAGTATACTTCTTATCCTATTTTGTCTTGATTATTTTGATTTTTAAAAATAATGAAGTATCTGATTTTCTTTTCTTTGTATTTGTTTAACTTGTATTTTATTCACACATTTGTTTTGCCTCTTTCTGAGTCACTTTTTTCATATTCAAGTGAGTTGTTTTTCACAATTTGAGATTTTTACTCAATATAATCATGTAACCAATTTGTGTTTCTTATAGTAACTGATGTACTTCTATCTTTTTTTAATGTTTCTTGGGGTCTTCTTGTGTTCTGTTCAATTTTATATTTTAGCGTTTGGGCTGAGTTCTTTGCTGATTTAAAACAGATACATTGTGGTTACATTAATATTGTAATGGCCTTTATCAAGGCTAATGATATATGAGTTTCATTTTATAACCAAATTTTAGACTTGATTCTAGGTTTAAATTTAACCACTAATAATTTCACAGAACATTCTTTTCCATTTGTAAGTGCTTTCTTTCACTTGGTTGGCCTCGACAGAGGCCTTTGGAGTTGGTTGTGTTTACTTTGCGGAACTCCAAGACTTTTTAAGGGCTATATAGGTATAGGCAGTGTGAATATAATCATTTTCCAGATCTTCAAATTTCATATGCACTTTTTAAAATAATTTATCTGCTTGAGAATTTGCCTGTCAATGAGGCTCCAGACAAGTTCTCTCACCACTGTTTTACACTCATCATTAGCCACACATCTCACATACCTAGTATCCTCCTACGGTGTATTCCTCCATAATATAAGCCTCCAGGCATAAAACATGTTATTTTGAAATATGTGGTATTATGGAAGCTCATTTAGACAAGAAACCATAAACTCACCACTTTCTGTCCATCTTATAAAGATACTTTCCCAGTAAAACTACTTTTTGTGTTTATTTTTTTCAAATGTTTTAATATATTCATGTTTTTGGATCATGTGCACACTAATAATTATTATGATGATAGTTAATTCAAAACAAATCCTTTAAACCTTAAAGCCATATATTCCTGGGGCACCTGGGTGGCTCAGTCGGTTAAGCCTCCGACTTCGGCTCAGGTCAGATCTCACGTTCGTGGGTTCGAGCCCCGCATCAGGCTCTGTGCTGACAGCTAGCTCAGAGCCTGGAGCCTGCTTCCGGTTCTGTGTCTCCTCTCTCTGCCCCTCCCCCTCTCATGCTCTGTCTCTCTCTGTAGAAAAAATAAATAAAAAATTTTAAAAAATTATTTTAAAAAGCCATATATTCCTAGGAAATAAAAATAAGTAAATTTATATTTATGTACATTTTTTGCCTGTGAAGAAGTATAACAGGCAAGTTTTGTATATAGTTCTAATAGTCAGTAAGAAGTCATAATAGTCAATAAAGACTCTCAAGCATAAAAATGTGTTACATTAGGATAGAACTCTGGAAGGACATAGAATAAATGTGTAAGGGAAAGCAGAAAGGAAGTGATGCAAAAGTTCTAATAGTTTTTAAAAGCTTATTTTATTATAGACAATAGCAGGTAGCAAATTCCTATGATTTTAATATTCCATTGGGTGCATTTCAAAACAGTGAAGTAAATAGTTTATTTTAAATTTTTTTAATGATTTTTATTTATTTCTGAGAGACAGAGAGAGACAGTGTGAGCAGGGGAGGGTCAGAGAGAGAGGGAGACACAGAATCTGAAACAGCTCCAGGCTCTGAGCTAGCAGTCAGCACAGAGCCCAACACGGGTCTCGAACCCATGGACTGTGAGATCATGACCTGAGCTGAAGCCAGACACTTAACCAACTGAGCCACCCAGGCGCCCCAAGAGTTTATTTTAAAAATATTCATATGACCCTACCGTCCCTCTCCTCAGTACTTATCCAAGAGTAATGAGGTTATATGTCCATACAAAGACCTGTATATGAAAGTTCATAGAAATTTTATTCACCGTCATCAAAAAACCAAAACATACAGAACAACAGCACAAATACCCTCAACTGGTAAACAAATGGTAGCATAGCCGTACAATAGCATAGTACTTGGAAATTAAGAAAAACAAATTCCTGATACATGTAACAACATGGATGGCTCATGAATGCATCATGCTGAGTAGAAGAAATGAGAGGCTAATGGCCATGTATTGTGTGATTTCATTTACATGTCGCTCTGGAAAAGGCTAATCTATAGACACAGAAATCAGATCAGTAGTTGAGAGAGGCTGGGGTGGAAGAAGTTGACTACAAAGTGGAACTTCTAGGGATGACAAAAATATTCTCTCTCCTGACTGACATGGTGATGATATGACTGTGACCATTTCTCAAAACCCATGAGACCGGACATCTAAGAAAGGGAATTTTACTCAATGTATGTTATACTTCAATAAATATGACTTTAAGAAAAAAGTCAATATTTACTTTTTATATCATTTGTATCATTTGTAACTATTATCACTTATGATGCAAAATTTTAATGACAAGTTAAATACGCAGACATTGTAGACAGTATTCTTCTTAAACAGTAGGCAAGTAAAAACACCTGAAAACCATTGGGCTTCCTGAAAAATGGATGTCTGAGAATGTATTTCTGTTGTACCTATTGGGAATGATAACTTAGCTGGATATAGAATTTCTGGAATTTCTGGCTCATAACATGCTCTTCTTTAGAACGCAACAGTCACTGACCCATTGCCATCTGAATTTTAGTTTCATGATGGAGAAGAATGTGGTCAGGCTAATCTATTTTAGGGAATCTGATGTTATCTGTTTTCTACATGGATGCATGCAGGGCATTTTCTTTGCCTTCAAAATTCAAGGTTTCAATAGGATAAGTCCATTAATTGCTTTTAAAATAAATGTTGCCTCTAGTTATTTTCAGTTTGAAAGCTGAGAATTTTTTTTTTTTTTAGATTTGTGTCTTGTGTCTCCATTTTTTTCTGGTTCCTATTTTGGAAACGCCAAAATATCTGTATTATAGACTTCTGTTCTCTGCCTTTCAATCTACCAACTTACAGCTTGCTCGTTTCATCTCTTTCCCCTACTGCTTCACATTTTAGGAGACCTCTCTGTGTCCTCTCCATCACTGACTGAGTTTTGTGCAATGCTTATTTTTGCCTTTAGGATTTCTCAAATAATTTAAATTTTGCCATGACATTGACCTTCTTTCTTTGTCTTCACCAGCTCCCTTTTGCAGTTTTGCTTTTCTTTGTCAGCTTCATTCGTTTCTTAGTCTTGTGTCTTCCCACATTGAATTTATCAAAATCCAAAGCAGGAAAAGTAAACTGTTCACTTCTGTTTCTGCTTTTCCTGTGCCCATCCAGAGCTATGTTTTTCTTTTTGATGTTGTAGATTGCTTTGAATAGATGTTTTCTGTTATTGTTGTTTTCCATATTCTTATTCTTGAATGATTAAATCTCTTTCAAGACCAGATGTTTATCAAAAGAGAGGGTGGTTGAAGACATTCCCTTGGATTGTCTCACTGTCCACCTGATGTGGTTAGAATTTCCCTTTCAGAGTGTAAGATGTGGATCTGGCAGATGTAATTTTGTGTGATTTGTTCAGAGATGGAGCAGCTTGGGAGCGTTGGAAAAAGGGCCAGACCTGAGAGCACTCCCAGTGGGAGGGAGTATCTTTGCACATTCTGGTGTTTGCTAGAAGGTACTCTACGGCCACCAGTCCTTATCAGGCTTCTGTTTGGATTCACGTATGTTTCAGGCACTCCTGACCCCTGACCTTTGGCTGAGCCAAAGAAGCTGGCCCCCACCGGCTCTCCGTGGGAGCCTTATGCAGCTTATTCATACATCAGTGATATATTGCAGCAAATGTGATTGCAGCCTCACGCTCCTGACTGTCACAAACATCTTCCTCGCGTCCACCGCTGCCATTCTAAATTAGGAGACAAGACAGCAGAAGTCTCTCCAGTGCTCTCTTGCCAGGCCACTATGTCACTTCCTCAGGAGGATATGTGGGGATCGGCCTTTTGCCTTCCTTCAATCTGGCCCCCAGTACATTACACACAGCAGAAATGTCATAAAACATCTGAAGACGACACTCCTTCTGGTTTCTAAGCATACATTTTTATTTTATTATTATTTTTAACAATTCAAGACAATGCTTAAACATTTCATTCAGGACTTGAAAATGGGACATTTGGCATCTAATTTCAAAACTCCCTCTAACTGAGAAATCTGTTTCTGCTTTTAAGCATGCACCATCGAAAGGGTAGGTGAAAATTCAGAAGAGAAAATGGTGACCGGATGAGAGCCTGGAGGCCCTGCTTTGATAACCGTGACAAAAATGTGATTTGTCATAGTGAAAAGAGAGGCTCAGACCCCCATCCAGCGCCTGTCCCAGGCATGTTCCATGTGTAAAGTGTTTTCTCCGACCTCCATTTAACTGACTCACTGGATTAAGACACTCTCCAGTCCCTCTGAAAAGCACAGACCGATTCCTCCATACCCTGGATTACTGGGCCAGCGGTCTGCTGGCTGGCACGCTGCCACCACTGCTCTCGGGGCTTGGCTGTGCGAGCACATTCCCTTGTGCCAACTCCACTTGTTTTTAATTGTATACTTAATAAAATATCACACAATCGATTACATACAAACATAGAAAAGAGTTTTGTTTCTACAAAAACGAAGTTAAACACTTTGGAAAAGTTGGGAAAGAGAGGGCACCTGGGTGGTTCAGTCGGTTAGGCAGCCAACTTCAGTCCAGGTCATGATCTTGTGGTCTGTGGGTTCGAGCCCTGCAATGGGCTCTGTTTTGACAGCTCAGAGCCTGGAGCCTGCTTCTGATTCTGTGTCTCCCTCTCTCTTTGTCTCTCCCCTGCTTGCTCTCTGTCTCTCTCTCAAAAATAATATTAAAAAAATTTATTTCAAAGTTGAGAAAGAGAATCACCAAACATCTTTATGTGTCTGTGAATTAAAAGCAAGACAACTCTAACACAACTGGAAAGGTAGACAGGAAAAATCTAGAAGGATTCCTTTTTCAGGCTGCTTTAAATGTATCATGAAGTTGTAGATCCACTGTAATAGAATGAACACTGAACATCGGGCCTGGTTATGAGAATTTGTGCAAGAAAGATGACTTAGAAATCCAGTTAAATAAGCATATACAAAAAAAGGCTTTTTCATTGAAATTATAAAACTAATTGTCTTAGTCTGTTCAGGGTGTTTTAGCAAAATACCACTATACCACGGGGGACGTATACACAACAGAAATTTATTCCTCACAGTTCTGGAAGCTGGGAAGTTCCAGATCAAGGTATCAGTATATTCAACATGGTGGCTGGCGAGGGCTTATTTCCTGGATCAGGCCTGTTGTCTTCTTTCTGTCTCCTCACATGGTGGAAGGGATTGGGGATCTCCCTGGAGCCTCTTTTATAAGTTGCTGCTCTAATTCATGGGGGCTCTGGCCTCATGACTTAAGCACCTTCCAAAGGCCCCACCTTCTAATACCATGACCTTTGAAGACTATGATTTCACCATATGAATTCCAGCGGGGGGGGGGGTGCGTGCAGGAGACACAAGCATTTATGCTACAGAACCAATGCATATATATTTTGTTGGTTATCATTATTGCAGTGTAAGAGAGTCCAAAGGTAGTTATCTCTGCACCAACCTCTTTCTTTTACTCCTGGTTCATATTCTGTCTCCCTCTCGCTCTCTCTTTCTCGCTCTCCCTCGTCTTCATCTCCATCTTCCATACTCTGTCCTTCGGTCACTGATTCTGTTACACTTACTCTGTATTTCTCTGTATGTGACTTGTGTGTTTTCCCTTCTTCCTCACTCAGAGAGCAGATATTTTCCCTTACTTCGGTACCATAGAATGACTAACGATGCATGAGTAGCAGATTATTAACAATGCAGTCTTTGAGGAACCACAAACAGTCAAAGCCCGTAGGCATTTTCTGGTGAACCAGGTTCCACTCCCTCTGTATCCAATATCTCAACTCTCTTATTCAGAATTAGACTTGCATCTTGGGGTCAATACCTGGAATTCTGGCCTGGAAGTTTTAAAGAACAGATATAGAGAGGACATATACTAGGAACACTGTTATCAGAATCTGCATTAATTGTTCAAAAAGTCTAAAAAAAGTGTGGAATTATAACAAAATACATATGTACTTCAAACAGTCTATTTTGATATGTGGTTAAACTTAGTGAATGAGGCCCTTGAGGAGACACTGCCTTTCCCCCTTGTGGCCCTTCGTGGACATGCAGTCCTCTGCATGACAGACCAGGCTTTGACCTAGACCTGTAGTTCTCACCTGGTTTTGTCCTAAGTCAGAATCCAAACACACAGTTTCTCAATCCAGGTGACCGGTGTTGTGGAAAGAATGTAGACTACAGAATAAAAATAGAATTTCAGCTATACATCCTGGGACGTGCTTTTACCTCTCCCACATTCCACTTTCTCGTCTATGAAATGGATATAACTGGCCACACTGGGTTGTTGTGGGATCAAGTGAAATTACAATATATGTGATGCTCAATCAAACGGTTTGGCCACCCAAGCGATAAATCCTGCACTAAATACCTCCGCCATAAATCCTGAGAAAATTTTCCTCTCTTCAACATTATGACCAGTGTAGAGTCTAAACAAATGATCACAGAACTCCAAACTCTGAGGTTCATTGCATACAGACATGACAACATTAGGTAATGTGTATAGGAAGGCCTAGCAACTGAGTTCAGGTTATGGTTTGATCCTGCGTGATGTGGTGGTATCTGGGCTGACCATGTGTAAGTAAGGGTTTGCCCTTCAGATTCGTTCAGAAACATGGATAATACAATGGACACCACATTTTTATACAACAGTAAGGATTTGTAATAGAAACTTCTCCCTTTTCTCTGCACAACTCTACACAAGCACAATGCCCCAGAGGAAAAAGAAGGATCATTCTGTCATGGACCTGTGCATATGCTGCCTTGATGGAAAATTCTAGACTCTTATTCTCTTCCTTTCCTCTTTCAACACACATATGTGTGTGCATGCGTGCACGCACACCACACACACACACACACACACACACACACACACACAGAATTTTGTCAGTTGTAGAAACAAAAATTCCTTTTAAAAATAATGTTCTGGGGTGCCTGGGTGGCTCAGTTGGTCGAGCGTCCACCTTCAGCCCAGGTCATGACCTCACAATTTGTGGGTTCGAGCCCCACATTGGGCTCCATGCTGACAGCTACCTCAGAGCCTGGAACCTGCTTCAGATTCTGTGTCTCTTTCTCTCTCTGCCCCTCCCCTGTTCACACTCTGTCTTGCTCTATCTCTCAAAAATAAATAAATGCAAAAAAAAAACTTTTTCAATTAAAAAAAATAATGTTCCGTGGGGCACCTGGGTGGCACAGTAGGTTAAGTATCTGACTCTCGATTTCAGCTCAGGTCATGATTTCATGATCATGAGATCAAGCCTGCTATCGAGCCCCACATCTAGCCCCACATTGGACTCCACTCTGGGCATGGAGCCTGCCTGAGAGTCTCTCTCTCCCTCTTCCTCTGCCCTTCCCCTTCTTGTGTGCATGCGTGCATGTGAACTTTCTCTCTCTTCTCCCCCCCAAAAACAAATAAATACATAAATAGCTTTAAAATAAATTTCTGTGATAGTAGAGCATAGTTATGAGTGTGCACGCTAGCTCAGACACACCTGGGTTTGAATCCAGGTTGGGCCACTTAGCCAGCTGTAGGAGGTCAAGAAAATTAGTCAACCTCTCCGAGCTCCAGTCAACCATCAGATGAGGCTAATAAGAGCTCTCTGTAAGGCTTTCATTTAAATGAAGTGCTATCAGAGCACTTGGTTTAGTACATGACACACGTAGTAATACTCGATAAGGATTAATAGCAGTAGCAGTAGTAGTAGTAGATGCGGTTCTGGCCGGTGGCATTGCTGTGGTCACTGCCTGACTCGGGATCCGGGCAGCACTGCCCTAGGTAGTGAGGGGTGAGGACGAAGCAGGGCAGCTCTAAATATGCTGTCATCCCAGAATGAGGGCTCGCTTGGACTTTCTCCCTTTCCTCCTCCTCCTCCTTCAAAAGAGAAGAGTGACTCTTTTCTGCATCCAGCTGCCGTGCCCACCACCCATCCCAGGGATACCTGGCAACCTCGGATGTTTTGTGAGCCTCGCACCAGCATTTAGGACTTGAGATGAAAATGTTGGATGACTTTATTCGGCGCGCCGGCAATCTCAGCCCTACCGACAGTTTCAACAGCTTCTAGTCATAACCCTGTGATTTGAGAACAATGAATCTTAATATAATTGAGTTAACTGTATCATTTTTAATGTAAGACAATCTTGATTACAGCCAAAGGGCACCATTAATACGCTGAAGGAATGGCCGAGATTTTAGCATGTGAATGTTGTACAGAAAATAGAACTAATTAGCACTAATTTAATTCGAAGATTAAAGAAAATTCTGCTTTTAATTTTTAATTTAAGACAAACCATTTTACTCCGAACAAAGAAAGAATAATAAGTACATTTTTTTTTCCATCTGACAGGCAATTTTTACTTTTGCATTATTACACTAATATGGGACTGTGGGAATCCTGACCCCATTAGAGATCAAATAATCAGCATTTAATTATTGACAGCAAATTAATATTTAATAAAGACACAAGGGTTCCGGTATATGAAAGAAAGGCACCAAGGTTCTGCTGACCCAGAAACGTCCAGAAGGTCCCTTAGTCAGAACGTGATCTCCTTGCCCAAGGTACAAGTCTGCATCCCCAAAGGGTCGTGGCAGTTTATTTCCATCCCAACTACCAAGGCGAAAAGCAGGAAGCCCAGAGTCTGAGCGATTGCCCCTTCCAGTTCCTACTCCACCCCCCACCAGGTCTTCTTTAATCAAGCACTTAAGCTAAATAATACATCGAATGTCATAACCAAAAGGAGGACAGTCATAATAAAAAAATAATAAAAGAAGTGGCCAATCCCCCTTTTTATTCTGCAAAATAATACTGACTTTTCTTTGCTGTGGGACTGCTTGTCAGGGATAATTTCTAACCAAAGAAGACATAATGGATTTACAATGAAACCCTGATGCTTTCCCCCAGCCTCACAAAGATTCTGAAAATAAGCACTATTACATTAACAGTCTGAGGCAAGCCAAGAAAAAGCTGTTAGCTGATTTCCCAAGAAAGCTAAAGCTGTGTGCAGAGAATGGCCTGTGGGTGACCTGGTGTGGGCTCTGGACTCCCCTTGGATCTCAGCGGCCAAACTCAGACCAGGCCTTCTCTGGGCCTGTTGAACTGATGGCTGCTGCCCTACAGTGAGATGTACTTACTTGAACCAGGATGCGGGGACTGAGGATTCGCCATGGGCTGCCTGGCACCAGCTCTCTGAGCCTCAAACTATTTTTCAGGTAGCCACCTTCCAAGTTCACGATTTGAACATACAAGACAGATCCAGCCTCACTTTGCAGACAGGCTAGGCTGGATGGATGAGCTGGAGACCCATCCTGACCTGGGGGACCTTTCACTGGGCCATTTCAGCTCAGTCTCTGGCTCTACTCCTCAGAACACATGTCCCGAGCTGGGGACCTCAATGTCTACTGGTGTCTCCATTTGGGTGAGCCCTGGACTCCTCACATTGACCATGTTCAATACTGAGCTCCTAAATACTGATGTGTTCCTCCTGTAAACAGAAAATATAAGCATTATACCCCCTTGCCCTCCATTCTCTGTGAGAATGACTCACACAGGACAAGCCAAAGTTTTCATAGTGCCTCCCTGCCCTTTGTGGGGTACAGGGTATGGGATGCTGCCCATACAATGCAGTTCATTCTAAGATATGTTATGGAGTGCTTATTCCAAGCCTTCTGCATGGAGTTTGTGTGGCCTTAAACAGGTAGAGTCTCTGTAAAGGGAGTCAGTGGAGTGTGGTCCAGAGTGCAGAGCAGCTGGATACACATCTTCCCACACCGCGTACCAGATGGGTGGCTTGGCCAAGTCATTCAACCTCTCTAAGCCTCACTTGTTTCAGCTATAAAATAGGGATAGGTATAGTAGACCGAATGAGTTGATCCATGGAAAGTGATGGCATATAGCAAGTAGCCACATTCACATTTGTGAGGTTCAGAGGAGCCTCAAAATACATTCTGGAAACCAAAGGCAAGAGAAAAGAGGGTCTGATGCTGCTTGGCATATACATGTACATTCTACTCCCTTTGGGGCCAGAGTCTGTGTAGACTATACTTCATTTAGGGAATTGTTTTCCCTCATCAGTGTGGATCCAGACTTCTGCCTTTGGGACTCACATCGCTCACATTGCAGTGCTTGGGTGGTGGGATGAGTCGGGGATGGAGCAAACCTGTACGTGGAGCTCTCTGACAGCCACTTGCCCATACAGAGCTTTCAAAACCCCCACGGAATGAATTTGCCAGGACAGCAAGGGTTAGAGGACTTTCAGAAAGTTGATGAGCTTACTAAAGCTCAGTTTCTTACTCTCTAAAAATAGGATGATAATAGTGCACACTTAGGGCTCTTAGGAGGTGCCAAATAGGACCTGGTGGACAGAGGGGACAGAACACACCCTTGAGTATGTGCTGAATCTCGGGAGCCTGAAAATTGATAAGGTCACACTTGCCAAACTTTAGATGCTTTGCGTCTTATTCCTACCATTTCCTCATTGATAAGTTATACCAGGAAAGTTAATCACAGGCAAATACTTTAATGACACACTTTCTGCCTGGCCTGTGCCCTTCCTGTAGAGACTAAGGAAGGAATCATGTACCCAGAATCACAAAGCAGGTGAGGTAAAGGAGTGTGTGTATAGTTGGTGCTTGAATTAAGGGAACAAAAGCTAGATGCCTGACAGTAATTTGTTTGCATCTCATGGTGTTGACTTTATAATGTTTGAATAAAGCAAGCATGGGATTTAGAAGGAGAAAGCAACTGAACCTGAAATCCCGATGTACTTTGATGGATCCAAAAGCTGAGAGTGGCCTGCAGGAGAGGGACTGTCTACAACAGGCAGTTGTGAATACCATCCCCAACTTAGGAAAGTCTCCTGGACCAAGACTCAATGCAACATGCAGGACAAATTTTAGCACATCAATGCTTGATAAATCATACCTGCTGATATCACTGGTATTGACCAAGATCTTTCTACCATTTCTGCATTGGATTGACACAGAGCTGGAAGAATCCATAGCTGGGACCTAAGGCAACTTTGTCATCATGAAGAGATGGAGGCCAAAGACCACCTGCTGGCTTGAGGTTGCATAGTGAGAGTGAGACAAAGATAAGGCACAAATCTGCATGGTTTCAGCGGGCCTAGAATTGTCCTGGGAACCGCCCCCTTGTCCAGACTGGGCACTGTGGAAGTCAACTGATGAGGGAAACTGAGGCAGCACCCACTCGGATGTTGGATTGTGATCTGTTTCAACTGGGGTTGGAGTCCATACTCACCCCGAGGTCTCTGTAGAGCTCCCTTCACATACTCCCATGGACCCAATCAATAGCAAAGACCAAGGACAAAATGGAGAATGCGTCTGGAGAATTACCAAATGGTCATTTCTAAGGGACAGAGTCTGCTGGGACAGAATGCTGCTGGTGAATTGGTCCATGGAGCCCCCTAACCATGTAAGTCTTTTTCCACAAAAATCAGCTCCATATCTGAGAGAGGCCTCACGCTGTCCAGAGACCAGCTGTCCAGTTTCATTCTTGCATAAATTTATAGTTGTATCTGACAAAAGCCAGGCCTGATGGGGGCATGTACTGAACTCTACGGATAAATTGCCAGCTTTTTCCCAAGGACCAATATAACTCAGGCTTCATTTGCTTCTTGCTCTAAGCCAGGAGCTAGCAGCCTGTGGCTTACTACTTCCCACTGTCAACCCCCTATTGTCCTGGGGCTGTGTACCCTCAGATCTATCCCTTGTCTTTTGAGGGGGTACAGGGGGAGGGGGTTCTCTGGTCTTGTATCACATAAGTCCTGACCCTGCAAGCTATCTGTCTGGGCTCTCTTATCTATCATCTAGCCTCCAGATGAAGTCAGCCAGTGGGAGGCACCACAGGGAGACTGGAGGGCAGAAGGAGGGTCAGGTGTTTCTCTGCCTCAGGTGGCGTCTCTTGCAGGAGCTGTGTTTGGCTCCAGGTCAGACTGGATAGGCCTGTCTTGGTTCCACATTTCACTGGGTGACTCAAAATGCTGCCTCTTCCCTCTGTCCCTCCAGGTCCAGAGCAGTAGTGCCTTCCTAATTTCCTAACCTCTGGTCACTACACTGTCTTCTGTTTGGTTTCTCAGCTCCTTCAAAATTTCCTGCATTAAAACCCATCTACCTTGGGGAGCCTGGGTGGCTCAGTAGGTTAAGCATCTGACTTCAGCTCGGGTCATGATCTCACAGTCCCTGAGTTTGAGCCCTCTGACAGGCCAGAGCCTGGAGCCTGCTTCAGATTCTGTGTCTCACTCTGTCTCTCTGCCCCTCCCCAGCTCACGCTCTCTTTCTCTCTCTCAAAAATGAATACACATAAAACTAAAAAAAAAAAAAAAATCTACCTTAGATACTTGAAATTCTTTCTTTTTTTTTGATTAGGCCATGATTGATACACATGTTGCCTAGGATATGGATTATAAGTATATATAATACTTGTGTTTATCTTCATTTAAGTATATAAAGGCATGAATGACATCCATCAAACATTATGACAACTGCCCAGCCCACCTCCTTAAGGAAAGAGAGACAGAGAATAAACATTTAGTATCTGTTTTATACCAGATCCCATAGCAATTTCTCCATTCATCATATTACTGTATTTAGTTCTTTTAACAATATCAACATTCTCTCCCTCCTTCTTTCTGTCCCTCCCCTGCTCGTGCTTTATTAAAGCTTTATTAAATAAATAAATAAAAACTTAAAAAAATTTAGGCTTTAGTATCCAAATACAGTAAACCCTTGGATCGGAAGTAACTGATTCTGCGTGTGTTCTGCAAGACAAGCAAACATTTCTAATACATTTCAACTTGATAAACTAACGATGTCTTGCAATACGAGTAGTACATAATTCCAACATCACGTGATCACAACTGAGTCAATGGTTCTTGAAACTCACTTTGATATACAAGTGCTTTGGATTATAAGCATGTTACTGGAACAAATTATGCTCACAAACCAAAGTTTTACTGTATTTAAGAATGAGAAAACTAAGGCCAAGAATGAGCAAGGAGCTTGGCAAACGCTGTGTTGGCTGAGAACAATGATTTAGACCTTGAACTCCCCAGCAAGCCAGTATCCTTTCTCCTTCCTACCCCAGAATTCTGAAGGTGTTCTCATTTTTGTTTTGTTTTTATTGTTATTGTAACTGGCAGTCCAAACTGCTGTACAAATACAATCTTACTCTGACCCCATTTTCCAAAATTATAAAAGGTCGGCTGTTCTGAGAGCTCTGGTTAGAACACGGATGGGCCCTGTACTGTCTCATCTCCCCACCAGCAACACCACAATGGCTTTTTTAACCACTTTGGAACTTGCTACTGTCCACTAAACTGACATCGATTTGTCTTCCTCATTGCAAATCTCTTTACTCAGCTGCCCAGTTAACTTCCCCAAATCTTGCCCCTAATCACATTGCACCCTGCTCAAAGAAGCCGTCCCTTTGCCTCCAGATTGAAAACAAATTCCTCTTACTGGCATTGATGACCCAGAACAGGCTGGTCTTACCATGGTCTATACCTGTATGCTCTGCCCAAAGAACTACCCCTACATTCCATACATTCCCTTTTTTTCTGACCTAACATTCCTCCATATGATGTCTCCTCCTCCTGGAATACTTTTCTGTGCGCTCCCATCGCACTTGTCAGACCGCCATCGATCCTTCAAGAACCATTGTGGTTCACTTTCTCCATGAAGCACCACAGCCGGGTGTGATTTCCCCTGTATTTCAGGTCCTAGCTCACTTTTCATGATATTCTGACCCTTATTACAGTTATTTGTGAGCATTTAATATTTTTGCTTGAGAGCTGAGAATCATGCCTGTGTTTCCCACTGTACCTGGCATGCCTTGCATATTTTAGGAATTCAGTAAGGGTTTGTTGAATTGAACAGAGCTGACAGTATTTAGTTTAATTTTGTGGCAGATCGGGAAAGCTCTCTCTCCTAAATTGAAAAACTAGGCAAAGTTTGACATCCCTCCATCCCATCCATGTCTTCTTTCCCTCCCCCGACCTTCTCTTAGAGACCGTTTGTCTGCTTAGTTGACCATGAACAGATTCTTGAAAATAAAACAGAAGTTTAGGGATAATTAAACGTTTGAAACTGGGAAGAGCCTTCCTCCAGCCTCCCAAGGAAGGTGCCATCTGAGTCTCCCAGCTCCTAACAAAGAGAAGCTGGTTCCTCACCCTTACATGTAGACATTGAGCTAATGACGCCTATCGTGCTTCCTCCCAATGGCAGGCGCTTTCACTCTTTCAAGTGAGAATAGCGGTCCTGGGGTGCTGGCCTCAGGCATCTCAAGTCGGGGGTCAGTCACGCTCCTTCCACCCTCAAGTTTGCTGATCCACTCATAAAGTATGACTCTTTCTGCTGTCATTTTATAATCTTCATATCCTTGAAGAAAATGCCCCCTTCCTGTTACCTTCACTCTCCCTTTGCCCCATTCCCAGAGGGACTAATTTGCTCAGTCAGGGACTTTTTGTATTTGCTTTAGCAAAATGACTCTTAAAAGAAGTACAACTAGGCTTCATGAAGGCTAAAAATTCATTTGGCAGATTTTTGTGTCTCACTTTCCTTCACTCTCCACATGGCTTCTCATCCCCGCTTGGGGCTGCTTCTCACAAATCATAGTTTCCTCTCATATCCCAATTCCTACTCTCCCATTCCAATGATAGAAAACGCTGCCTTGGTGCCTTGGTACCAGTTCTTGACCTGATCCTATGTGACCTTTTAGACCCAGACACCACCATCTAATTTGTGTCTTTCTCTTAGTACAAAGTCTCACAATAGAGAATCCCATTGGCTTGACCCAACTCCTGAATCGATTACTGCTGGGCAGTCATCTGTCCTCAAGGTCCTATGGTCCGGGAAGGGATGTCTAGACTCATCCCTTTGGTGGGGGTTCTGTCTGAACTGTAATTTTAGAGAGGAGGGTATGGGTAGACAGTCTGAGATACTTGTAAGGATCTCTGATGAGACTACTAGGCTTATGAAAACAGGCTAGAAGGTGAAAGAAGAAAGGGAGAAAGAGAAGAAGGGAAGAAGGAGCAAGAGGATGAAAGAGGGAGGGGAGGAAGGAAGGAGGGGAGGAAAGGGGATGGGGGAGAGAGGGGAAGGAGGAGAAGAGAAGGGGAGATGGGGGAAGGGGGGGAAGGGCCAGGGAAGGGGCAGGGAAGGAAAGGGGAGACGGGAGGAAGGGAGGAGGAAAGAAAGAGGGAGGGGAGGAAGGAAGAAAACAAAACTAAAACATGTCAAACCTCTACTACGTACTAAGCACAGTTAGGCTTCTAGTTTACCTCACGGTAATTCCGCCAGGTAACTATCATCACTTCCTCTTCCTATAGGCAAGGACTTGGACTCAGGAAAGTGAACTGAGCCATCCTGCAGTTAGTGGAAGAAAGAGAGCTTAACCTGGGGAGTATCTGACTCCAAGAGCTCAGGCCCCATAACAGTTTCATCAGAGGTGGAGGTTCTGTGTGAGAAATTTGAAGAAATAACACCCAAAACAGCTTTCCTTAAAACAATCGAAACAAAAGAATGATCACTGAAGAATGTTAATTGATATCTCACATGGCACTGGTTACTTCTTTCTGCCTGATGGTTTCATTATTAGTTGCTCAGTGAGTTTCATTAGAGACCTATTGTACCGCTGTTGGCAAAACAACACTGGCGTCTCATGTTCAATAATTAAAAGCAGGAAAAACAAACATTCTCTTTGGAGCTCTGGATTTATAAATAGCAGTGGTATGTGATTCCTTTAATCAATAACGAGGCGATCCAGCCTGGTTTGGACGACGCAGATGTTGGGCCTTCTTGCATCTTAATTCTCCTTGTCTGTTCTAAACGAACAAAACCCAACAGGACAGAGACTGACTTTTCTGGGTGGCCACGTTATCTTGAACTCTGCCTTTTGGCCACATGGCTGTTAAAAGATAATTTTCTAAAAAGGCAAAATCATGACTTTCATATATACGTGAAGATAAAATGTGTAATGAACATGTGTGAAAGAAAGAATTGGAAAAGATGTCACAATTTTTCAGAGGAGAAATCAAAGAGCCGTAAATTGACAGAGCGAAGGAATGTTGAAATAAATCTACAAATTGCTGTTAAATTGTTTTGTTTTGTTTTGTTTTGTTTTGTTTTTGAGGGTGAGAAGGGGGAGAGTTAATTAAACCTACGCCGGACAGAATTCATTTGCATTTCTATTGACAAGGATGATTTCACATCGCTACCACTGATCCATGAGTAACACTGTAAAATAGCTCAAGGACAGTGAGAGGCTAAAATCAGATAAACCTCCAGCTCAGAACAATGCATAACTTTCTGTTGGTTTCGTCCAGTATCTTTTTTTGCTTGTTTCAAATTTGCTCGTGGAAAAACCAGTGTTTTATAGTCAAATCTAGGTCAAAATTAACTCTACTGCTCAATTTCCACAAGTGACCTTTGATTGGTTAAAGCTCCCTCAACCTCAGTTTCCTCATCATAGAACAGAGGTAAAACGACCACATTATAGGTTTCACATGAGGACCAAGTTAATAATTAACAGCTTAACATAGAATCTGACACAAAGTAGTGTCCAGAGAGTGTTCCTTCCCATAAGTCTTTGTCCTCTCCCCAGCAGCCCAGAGACCCCGGAAATCAGTCTCCACTTGGTGGTGGTTCGGAGGGCTGAGTTAGTAGTGTGGACACTGGACAGCCCAGGGTCCCCATCTCTCTGTGATCCTTGACAAAATGACACAAAACCATCATATCACAATAAGCGTGCTCCTCGGCCCAGAGCTGAGCTAAAATTTCAAAGGGAACTCACGATCAGATGCTCCTAGTGGCTTCCATCCTTAGAAATCAAGAAAGGAAAGAGGCATAAGGAGAACCAACGTCTTTCTTTGAGGCCCGTCAAGTCCCCAGAGCCAACACACAAGGGATTCAGACTCGGGGAGGAGAAATACAGAAGAGGATGGAAGTCCACCTGATGTATTCACCTGTCAATTCTGGAAGTGTTGACTGTAAATAGTCATGAGTGCCATTTCATTCGACAAAAGCATTGACCATGCACTATAAGACCAAAACAACAGGGCGCTGTGGGAGGTGGTAAGCAGGCAGACAGGGGGTGGAACTCACTCTGTCCTGGATTAGCTCTGTGACCTTGGGTGAGCTCAGTCACCTCCTGAGCCTCAACATCCCTCTTGGGAAAAGAGATTAACAATAGCAATTTATTTAAAGAGTTTTGCAAGATCCATAAGATAATATTTTTGAGGGGCTTAGCAAATAGATGAACAGTGAGTGGTAGCTAAAATAAATAAAGGTGGAGAGGGAAAACATGTTCCACACTGCTCTGTGTTTACACACATTTAGGAGTATTTACCAATAAAGTTGGAGACAGAACTTTAAATTTTAAGGTGAGGAAAACTCTCTACCATTATAGTTTCTCACCTGTACACAGTCAGTGAGTTGTTTCTGTGGCCAAGATAAGATTTCTCTGCCATTCAGAGGCGCTATGACCACAGATGTACAGCTGCATCCGCCCCAGTCCAGCCTCGGTGTTCCAAAGGCGCACACAAGAGTTGTGGGTTGCGCCTTCCTTCTCTCACAATCACCTAACAGGTGGCTAGCCGATCTTGGTCCCAACCAGAAAATAGGCATAGTAAGAAGCAGTTCTAGTGCCTTGTGTCCCTCTGTGGATCTCAAGCCACTTGTACCCTCTGAAAAATCTTAGCTTTGTTCTCACTTTCCTAGACACTGACATTGAAAGCCATCTGGCAACCTACCTGCTGGTTGGGTTTCTTGAGCTCTGCTCTCAGCAGGGAGGGAGGTGGGAGGGAGGGAACAGAACCTCTTCCTGTGCCAGCCTCTCACTTGTCTATGAATCCTTGTCCTTCCTGCTGGTACTCCATTTGTATATTTCAGCTTTCACCTAAGGGCTGTACCCCCTGCCCTGCTACCTACAATTACTGATGAGCGAGTTGTGTAACAAACCCTTTGAGAGGTCAGTGACACTGACCTTCTAGGTCACTTTGCCTTTCTGTCCCCTGTACCACCAGGAGTCTGTGTTCTCTTAGAGTAGATACCAAGAACAGACTCCTTATGTGTGTCTAGGGCACATATGTAAGCCACTCCCTCCGATGCCCACTCTTCCACAAGCTGCAAGTGTCCTGCAACCTCACTATGCTCAAGCTATGGTCCATGAACCTTGAATGCCAAGGTGAAGTGTTTACCCTAATTCTGTGAAGGTCTACCACCTTGAGATTGGCACTATCTGAATAGGGCGTTGGGTGTGTCAGGGAAGGGGACCTTCACTGGTTCCAAACCAAAAGGAAGACAGGAATGCAAGTATTTAAAAATGGAATCAGGGGCTCCTGGATGGCTCAGTCGCTTAAGCGTCCGACTTCAGCTCAGGTCATGATCTTGAGGTTCGTGGGTTTGAGCCCCATGTTGGGCTCTGTGCTGACCCTGGAGCCTGTCTTCAGATTCTGTATCTCCTCTCTCTGACCCTCCCCTACTCACACTGTCTCTCTCTGTCTCTCAAAAATAAATAAAAAACATGAAAAAAATTAAAAAGGGAATGAGAAGGCTCTGCATGGGTTTATTTGTTTATTCTGGAAAGAAATAACTGAAACTTAAACAAAGGGTATTCTTCACAATGTGAAAAGGGAAATACTTTCAGAGATAGGTGGTGAGTATGACTTTTTTTTCCTTATACATGTGATAACACTTGCCCAGAAATCCAATATGGAATAATAGATCCTTTTCCTGAGCCAAAGAGCCAGAATTCTGGAATGGACACCTTCCTTGGCTGAGCCCTGGAAACACTGGTTCAAGAGGCCAGACAACTCACTCTACGCCTCTCTGAGCCCTAGGGCTCTTCTTGGTCTCCCTTGCTGTCCAGCCCAGTGGGGGTCTGTAGCTCAGTGATAAGTTAAGCAAAGCTAATGTCATATCAGGCATGATGGAGAGTGTATATCCCTTCTTGAGACTCTTTATCACTCCGAGTGAGTGTTTTATAGACCTGCATAGAGGTTGCCATAAAACACTATTTTAAGGAGCTTGAAACCATATTTCATCCATTAACGTCCTCTTGCCCCACGAGGCAAAACAAACTAGCAGGTGGCTCAGGATTAACATCTTTATTACAGATGACCTCACTATTGTGTTCTCTATAAAGAAAAAATATTACAAAGCATTAACGCACTTTAACTATTAAATTAATACAGATTTACGGCTCATATCCGGATCTAAATTTCTTGGCTTGCAGGGTCGTTATTTTTCTGTGATTTTTTTTGACAATATTGCTAATGGGGACCAGAGCAAAATTGATATGAACTGTAATGGTGGATGCATGAATTCAGAGAGGCAGCAGGTTATGTCTCTCCATAAATCACTCCGATGGTAGTTTTGCACTAGAACTTACACAAGTATTTTCAATATTTGAGCAATAGCCACAGAAGGATATTTAGTCAAGAGGATGCAAGTATTAAGAGTCCAATATTTACTTTGTTCTGACAAATGACAACACACGAAAGCTGTACTTTAATTACTTGCAGAGGCTCTGGCACATTACTCCCCCTCCCCCACACACTCTCTCTCTCTCACGCTTTAAGTAGCCATTACTTATTTTATCTCCATGGCTCCCTATTGAATGTTGTTTGTTTTCATATGTGCTATAGATTGAAGTTGTCTTCATCCCTTCACCTTTCTGGGATTCTGAATGATCATATACACTGGTCACCAGTCAGATAGGAAGCGAAGTATCAATCACATTGTTAATGGCCAGCAAGCACCCAAGAACCCAAAGTTTGGTAAAAATGGATTGTTGAACAGGGCTTAGGACTGAGGCTGAACAGTCTTCTTCCTTCCTTCCAGATGTAAAACGTGGGGACTTTACAGTCATTCATGCCTTAAAGTGAAAGACAGAAATGACCCATCTGCCAGCCTACTGATTGTGCCATGTGGGTGAGGAGGCAGGAAGCTCAAGAGGGGACCAGAGGTTAGAAGGCCATTTGAGTGAACTCTGACCTTGAACACAGGGTAGCATGGCCCTCAAATGTAAGGCTTTCAACCCTGGGCTTAGTAAATTCTCTGTGGGGAGATGTGGGTGTGCAAGGTACAGAGGGCTAACCATGGCCCTGCCAGCATCCTGGGGAGGGGAGAAAAGGGTCCTTGAGAGCAAGCCTGTGCCCCTGTAAGCTTGGTGGAGAAAACCTTGGAAAACCAGGGAGTCTCATTTCTGAGGATTTGCAGTCAACTTACCACCATGTAGTCCAACTTTCATGTATCATTTAGGGCAAGATAGCTCTTGACATGTGGGCTCTAAAAATATATAAACCATGCCTTGGCTCAAGAAACTTCCTCCCTACAAAATCCTTGAAAGAAATACATGTGTGTGAAACAAACGCAAAGCATTTTAACTCGAGAGCAAATCTGCTCTACGATAAGAGCAATAGCTATGGTCCCAGATTCTTGTGTGGAACTCTAGCCAGCGAGGCTGTCCAGGGAGGAGGACGACTCGGGTCCATCTCCAATCCCGCTGGCCTCAAGAGAAATGGGTAGACCAAGGGCGGCACTAGGTGGGTAGAGAGCGCATGCATCCTAGAGGTGACGTTGAGGGGACAGCTCCCTCCAGGTCTCTGTATAAGGTGTGGAGGCCCTTTTGAAAATTGCCACTCTTGGAAAACAACAAAGGGCATTTTAAAAACAGCACATGAGATGGAGGCAGAGTTTGTTTAGCCAAGAACCGACTTCTAGAAAGGAAACAAAATGTGAGATTTTGCCAACATCCACCACTGGCGAGAGCTGTCATCAAAGGAGCCAAAATGTCAGTTTCAGCAGCATGGGGCTCTCCTTCCTGCCCTGTCAAGATGAAGAATCCTTCTGCTTCTCCTGTCCATCCCCAGCATGAGGGGTCTGAGACCAGTCAGAAGGGAGAGCTTCAGAAAACATTCCAGCCATCCAAAGAAAACTCCGTCTCTGCAAAAGAGATAAATGCCTGCATGTCCCTGATAGGTCCCGATAGCTCTGGCTCATGGTATTAGGAGGCCAGCTGAAAAAGAAATGCAAAGAGCACCTTCATGAGAAATGATATCGTATATGAAAAATGTCTGGCACAGGTATTTCTCAACCTCTCCTGAGAATATAATCCCGGGGAACATAGAAGGCAGTTCTCTTCCCGTCTTCTAATTTGTTGATACCTATTGTGCAGGTATGTGCACACGTGGTGTGAGCACACACTGTGGTGGGGTGTTTTCATGTACACCCCATGAATAGTCAGGCATCTGTAAGCCTCCATGTTCATCAGTGACACGTGGATGTGTGTGTGTAGGTACTTTGTGCATACTCTGCACACAGTTTTTTATGCCTTCACACCCAGGTGTGCTGTGTGTGACCTGAAAGGCGTGTCATGGGCATGTACAAGGGCACGTGCGAGTCCTGCGTGTTTGTGTGAGTCTGGGTTCCTAAGCCCCACCACGCACCAGGCTGTTTGCAGCCAATGTTGAGCCGCTAATGATTTTAATGAGAGTGCCTTCTGGATTCATATTTTTTTCATAAAATACATCACACTAAAACCAAATCAATGAGAAACATTAATTAGGGCCTTTGTAGATGCCTTCTGTGGTGGTGTTTTTCTTTTGAGAAGCACCAGACGAAGAATGCTGGGCTTTATTTAAGCTAAGTTGTTTGACATTTAGATGAGAGAAAAAAGGAGAAGAAACTAGCCAGCCTAGGAACCGTTTTTGACAGCTCTTTGTCATGCAAGGGAGAAAAAAGGCACTGGCTGTGAGAGTCTACTTTGAAGCCCTGGAAATTTGTAATGAAAAATTTAAGATACAAGAGAGGCAGAAAGATGAGCTATTCACGGGGCTCTGCATATATTAACACTTGTAATGCAAACTAAAGGTTTGCTATGTGTTTTTATAATTTGGCCGCTAATAAATATCTTCCAGAAGTGCTTTGATTTTCTAAGCTTGGGTATGGAGTTCGAATTCATTAAAAAGTAAAGGAAACAATTGGCATTGGACTCTGGCCCCTGATTAGGGGACCATGCACATCAATTATTACAGACAGACCACTGACTGATTTCAAAGGATGCTGGATGCCCTTGCGTGCTGGCGGGAAGCAATGCTTCTGTGGACATCACCACTACAGCCATGCCCCATGCCCACTTCTAGGTCAGCTGGTCCCAAGTACCTGATTGCTGCTCTTCCTTGACTACCTGGCCATGATTACTGACAATTCTCCCCACAGGGACAGGCAGAAACTGGGGATCCACTGACAAATTCTCAAAGAGCAATATCTTTGTTACCAAAAGAGCAGTTTCCATAACATCAAGACACCTTTTGCATGGGACACCTGGGTGGCTCAGTCGGTTAAGTGTCCGACTTCGGCTCAGGTCACGCTCTCACAGTCCCTGAGTTTGAGCCCTGTGTTGGGCTCTGTGCTGACGGCTCAGAGCCTGGAGCCTGCTTCAGATTTTGTGTCCCCTCTCTCTCTGTCCCTCCCCCGCTCACTCTGTCTCTCTCTCTCTCTCTCTCTCAAAATAAAGACACACACACACATTTTTTTAAAGACACCTTTGCAAATTTGGGATACTGAGGCAAATCAATCCCATCCATTCATTACATCTCTGTGGGTCTAAATTACACTCCCCCTACCCAACCCTTTTAATTACTGAGCCTTCTGCCGTGGTCAGCCCAACGTGTCTTTGCTTCCTCTTTTCTTTTCAGATCTTTCAATGTCATATCCACCATTTTTTCTTCCTTCTGGAACTTCTATTCCCTTGTTAACAGAAACCCAATGGCTTCACACGCATCAAAATTCTCTCTTTGCCTTATGGAATAGACATGCTACCTTAGCGAAAGGAGTGTGGACTTGGCAGTGAGATAGATGGACTCATCCATATCTCAACCTCAAGTGGCAATTTGAGGCAGGTAGAGCACAAAGCCGAGGCATGTGGGAGGATCAGGCTAGCAAGCTCCAAGCTGAGCTCTAAACTTTGGCACCCATGCCAATGGGGCTCTGCGTAGCACTGACATTCAGCACCTGTGGAGTTCATCTCTCAGGTCTAATTCTCAATTCCCTGGACTTCTGCTCCATCTACACTGATTTTGGTCTCTCTTAGAAAACTTTTCACCCAGGACACTCTGTGTGCCTGAATCTTACTGATCGATCCCGAAAGAACCCTGTGGGTTTCTCCTAATCCCTCGAACAGAAACAATATGGTGGAGCAGGGTTTCTCAACCTTTCTTCTATTGCCATTTGGGACCAAATAATTCTTTAGTCTTGGGGGAGAGGGTTGTCCTGTGCATTGTAGGATGTTCAGCAGAGTCCCTGACACTGAGTGAATTGCAGGCCCATTTGGCTATTCCCATGAGACCCAATGTGAGGATCCAGGCTCCAGACAATATCCCTCTTAACCATTATCACCATTTGTGAGGGCCGAGGAAAATTACCAAAAGGCACGAAGTAGAAACAGTGGCCTCAGTCAGGGACCTGGAAGCCAAGAGATAACACCGGCAATTTAAGGAGAGTTTCACAAAAAGAACTA
The DNA here is from genome assembly GCF_006229205.1 of Suricata suricatta. Classification (NCBI taxonomy): domain Eukaryota; kingdom Metazoa; phylum Chordata; class Mammalia; order Carnivora; family Herpestidae; genus Suricata; species Suricata suricatta. The sequence goes on from NC_043710.1 coordinate 42,241,954, forward strand.
TGTAAAAAGGTGTGAGCAGGGTTTAAGGGAAGGAAATAGTACAGCATTCTAGGGCTAAGAAAAGCTGGGAGTCACTATCACCTAAGCTGGAAGGGGAAGGGAAGGGAGTCATTAAGCAAAAAGCTCTATAAGAAAGCTCTTCTATGAGGTGCTGTGGAAAACAGCCAACCCACAGTGAGCCAGTAGGGAAGGAGCAGAGAAGTAATTTCTGATCCCATGTCCTCCCAACCTCTTTCATTCCTCCAGAAGCAAGAGAGCCACAGAGGTAATACGGATGGGTTAGATGTCCAGAGAATAGAGTAGGGTGGGGGGGAAGGAAGAGTGAAGGATCCAGAGCAAGAGAAAACATCCAGCACAGAGGAAAAGAAGAGGCAAAAGGTGCCCAATAGATTATTTCTGGGCTGCGGCTATGCCCAGGGCATAGTCAGGGAAATTTGAAGAACAGTTAGAGACAGAAGCTGGACACACAAAGGGCTAAAGAACCAGCCAAAAGTGAGTGGTGAGAAATGAACAGGTCAACTTCAGAATGCCTGGTAACAGCAGGGGTGGCTGTGTGCTATCTGCAGAGCTCAAGTCTGCAGGGACAGGTTTGTTAGAAGGAGGCTAGAATGGAGGAGGACATTTCTTTCTTTTTTAAATATAGTTTATTGTCAAGTTGGTTTCCATGTCACGCCCAGTGCTCATCCCCACAAGTGCCCTCCTCCATGTCCATCACCCACTTTCCCCTCTCCCCCATCTCCATCAACCCTCAGTTTGTTCTCAGTATTTAATTAAGTCTCTTGTGGTTTGTCTCCCTCCCTCTCCTTAACTACTTCCCCCTCCCTCTCCCCCTCCCCCATGGTCCTCTGTTAAGTTTCTCCTGTTCCACGTATGAGTGAAAACATATGGCATCTGTCTTTCTCTGCTTTCACTTACATAATACCCTCGAGTTCCATCCATGTTGCTACAAAAGGCCAGATTTCATTCTTTCTCATTGCCATGTAGCATTCCACTGTATATATAAACCACATCTTCTTGATCCATTCATCAGTTGGTGGACATTTAGGCTCTTTCCATGATTTGGCTATTGCTGACAGTGCTGCTATGAACATTGGGGTACATGTGCCCCTATGCATCAGCACTTCTGTATCCCTTGGGTAAATCCCCAGCAGTGCTATTGCTGGGTCACAGGGGAGTTCTATTGTTAATTTTTTGAGGAACCTCCACACTGTTCTCCAGAGCAGCTGCACCAGTTTACATTCCCACCAACAGTGTAGGAGGGTGCCCATCTCTCCACACCCTCACCAGCATCAATAGTCAAGGAGGCATTTCCAACCCAAACTCTTGGGCTGTTGGCTCAGAGTTTCTTGATCATATTTTATAACTGTGTGGCCAAAATGGAATTGCTTTTAGATTATACACTTCCAGAGGGCAGAAATCTTGTTTAATTTGGCTTTATGCATTCCCCAGTTCCTGCTAGTGCCTGGCATAAAAAAAAAATCACAATTGTTTGTTGAGCTTTCATATTTGGATCTGAAGGTAGAAACTCTGGGATTCCATCATCTTCCCGATATAATCCTCATGTGTGAAAAGAATTCAAAGCATCAAGTTGTATGTCTTAAATAGATACAATTTTGTTAATTACACCTCAGTAAAGATGGGGAGGCAGAGAAGGTCCCCACGTGTCTTTCTTTCCCTTCAGCAAGAAGGAGAATCCTTCCCACAAAGTTCACGCAGGACCCCTGCAACCCGCCCACCTATCATCTATTTCTCAGAGCACCTCATAGCATGACAAGCAGAAGGAACTTGAGGTTGCAATGTTTCTTATTGCCCAAATTGCACAAACAGTCATCTGAGTCCATAGTGAAGGAAGGCCACCCAGCCGCCCTTCCAAAAGTGGACATTATAATCTTGGCTGACTCCCACTGGTAAGAGGGTAGACTAAAGGTGTACTTCTCTAGAATAGTGGCACCTTGTTCTTTAGACACATGTTCATTTCTGTGGCACCACGACATCCAACTTCCTGAGAATGACAAGCTTCCTTTGGTCCCAACTCCTGCAACAAGCCTGGTCACAGACCACGTCAGCTGCTTGGGCCATGTGCCAGTTGTCCAGATCCCACTCAGGAATCCCCTCTCCAGGACTTCTTTCCCTGGGGAGGAAAAGACACCAATTGCCTCCACCAACTCCTTGGGTGTACCTGGATTCCAGATTCAAGATATTTATTGTGCTTCTACCCTGAGCTTGGTATGATGGGGTCATTGAGAGACCTCAGAAATAATGTGTGGCCTCAAAGGATTATAGTCCAGTAGGGAAGATTTTTTTTTTTAATGTTTAAACTGATACCCAGGAGAAAGGGATTAGTGGGGGGAAGTTCAGAAGAGAGACATGTGACAGGTATGAGTCATAATGAGGTGCCAGAGTGTGGGTTTGGGTGGAGAAGGGGTACCTAAGCCACCTTGCCCATGAGCAGACTCTCAGCGGCTGAGACAGCCACGTCTTCTGAGTCATAGACAGTGTGTGAGACCTTCCCACTGGCTCCCTGCCATCGCTTTCCTGCTTGTGATAGCGGGAAAGATTTTCAGGAGGAGAAGATGTTCTGGTGATGTTGGTTAAATAGCTGTCTCTGGTTCTCCATTTGAAACTGACTTCTTAATTAAGGCACCATTGCCTGGACATAAATGCATTTATGTATATTAATTTTTGCTCCACTTAGCAGAGTGGTCACTTAATTAGATGTCTTCAGTTGTTTTATTGAAAAAAAAATAATCCATCCCTCTCCCCCAAGGCATCCCTCCTTCCCACTTAGCTCCTCTGTTGTGCTGTGAATTTAAACGTACTATTTGTTGCTTTCTGTTCAGTTCATTTGTAACTCCGATGCCACTGCGTTTGTAGAGACTGATATTAAAAAGTAATATCCGAGACTAAAGTCGCTAGACTGTTTAGTAGATTTTTAAATTGAAACCAAAATTATACAGATTTTTCATTCTGATAATTCCACCAATTCACTAATTCTTTAATCTTTACAGGTCATTGAACAGTTCCACATTAATGAGATGTAGTTAAGAACAAATTTTACACTTTTTCCTTTTTTTTTCCTTGAAAAATGTTTCCTATCATTTGTAAATTAGAAAGAACTTGTTCCATTTATGGTCCATTTATTTAAAATAATCGAATGCATGGGATCTGGCTGAACACTGTGTGTAATGATGCTTTTAAACAAATTACCATTTATTTATAAGCAAGAAATAGACTTTTAAAAAGCACCAGACTTGGTTACATTATTGATGGTGTTCTCCAAGCCCAATAGCTCTGGTGTGAGTGTGTGCTTGTGCGTGTGTGTGTGTGTGTGTGTGCGCGCGTGTGCACCACACATCCACACACAGATATGATTTTATCCAGTGAGAAGGTTGAGGATTTGGGAGTAAAACAAAGCAAAAATGGCACTAGAAAAGCAGCATGTTTTTTCTTTTCGAAAAGTTGCAAATGTTGGTGAAATCCACCCGTAATGAACCATCCATCTCATCACAAACACTCAAAGCTAAAACCAGAATCAGCCCTAACGGAACCCGTTCAGTGTGCTCAGGGTATGGAACAAACAGAAAAAGTCCTCCTTCCCAGCTGACAGATGCCTAAGCAAGTATGCAAGGCCCGTCACTCCCACCAGTGGCCTGGGAGCTCCTACTTATAGAATAATTACTTTTTCATAAAATGCTGCAGAATTAATTGCTTAGATTCAAGTACTGTAAATTACTATTATTTCTTACCACACACTAGTGCAGGGAGGAAAGTGGGGATTTGGCCTGTTAAGTGGTAGTTAAAGACCTGGTGTTGTAGAGAACCAGGGGAGATGACAGACCGCACTAAGAATGAATGGGGAGAGAGAGCTCTGGCCTCCTCAGCTTTGGCCTTTTCCATTTATAAGACTGTTTTCTGTTCCTTCATTCTTATTCCTTTTCTTCTATACTGACCAACTGAAGAATAAATAAATAAGGAGTACCTGGGACTTGCAATATTCCTTCCCGGTCATATTCCCTCAACTTCCTACAAGTGTGCAATCCCCAGAGATCGCTTGCCAACTACAGCAAAATCAACTGAAATAGCCCTTTGTACAGATTAATTCTCTTTGAAAGGGGAGGGGTCTATAAGCCCGGAAGGGGTTAAAAACTGCATATACACCTTTTTGAATGAAGATGAAAAGGGGAAGAAGAAGGTGGAAAATTATACATACATCTAGGATGCCAGAAGAATCAAAGCTGTTAACCAGAGTGATATGAAGTTTCCAGGCCTGAGAGAATATGTGACTGGGTGATTCCTGACAAGGTGCTTAAAGAAGCCATGAAAAACAAACAAACAAACAAAAACAAAGGAAAGGTGCTTAAAGATAAGACGCAGGCATGTAAAGATAATTCTTGTATTGCTGGCCTCAAGAATAGTGTCTGATAGATAATGGAGACTCAACAAATATTTGTTGAATAAGTGAATGAATGAGTGAGATTGTGTTGGTTTTCAGAAAAGACAGAGATAGATCTAAACACTAAAGGCTGAGTACTTCGACCACTAGAAAAACAAGAATTGTTAAATCAGTGGGGGTTTTTTGATGTATAATTCGGAAATTTATTTTAAGCTTTTCAGTTAAGAAGCAAGTGGGGTGGGCACACTTGTTTTTGTTGCACCTGCTAAGTCAAATAACAAGTGAAGTAAATCTGAAGTTAGAAACCAAGTGAAATCAATGATCCAGGAAGGGATACCATCTGTCAAAGGAATAAAAGAGGTAAAGATTTGGAAAGATACTAAGAAAATGTGCAAATATTAGTTTAAAAAAATAGGGAATGCTTTTAATTCATCAATGTTTCCTCTCTATGAATTGCCACGGTTATCAAAGGCCAATGACAAGGAGGGCCACAGTATTAACGAGGGAAAATTCCTTATTCCAGAAGGTACTGGGAGTCCTAGAGTTTTCTGTGCTGTCATTCCAGTGTCAACACCAGACTTGGGAAGCAGGTGTCTCCTTTGGAATAATGCTCCTAGTAAGAAGGTCTGCACTTCCGGTGAGTGTGCAGCGCACGCCGCGGAACCCCGCTGCTCAGGTACACACCCTCAGCTCACTCTGGAGGAGGAGCCCCCTCTCATGGAGGACAGGCTTGGGGTGGAGCCCCAGAGAGAGGCCGGAGGGCCGGGACCTCTGCCGACCCCCTTTGGACGGGAGCTAACTGATGACAGCTTACAGGAGAGGGGCTGCGCAGCAGAGGACCCTGAGAAAGAAAACAGCATGAGAAGCCGGGTGGGGGAGGGGGGCGGGAGCAGTCGGAGGGCTAAGCTGAGATGGTATTGTAAGAAATTCTGGCATTTATGGCCATTCTTAGTAATAAGGCTCTGTTCTTGGCCCTAATCTATTTAATTTTTCACCCAGAATCTTATATCATAGGTAGAAAGAATATCCCACCAAAGTCTGCAGATGACAAAAAGTCGATAGAGTAGTTAGGTAACTGAATGAAATATATCCAAGCATCAACTCAACATGGATAAATATGTTTTCAACAGGTTCAAAAAGTCAACTTCTCATAGATAGATATGGAGACTATCTAGCTAAATAACAGCCATTGTGGGAACAAACATAAGCCTAAGCTGTTTTAATTAGTTACAAGCTTGATATGCAAAAGCTATATGATGTGATTGCCAAATAACCCAAGGTTGTCGGTGTTTGTATGAACAGAGACCACCACTGCAGTCCAACCACAGCTTGAAGAAAAAAGAAAAGGGATGTGATTCGAGCCTGGAGAAGACAAGCCTTTGGCAGGATATGGCTGCTGTTTTTAAGTATCTGAAGGGTTGTCTTTCAGAAAAGAAAAATCATGTTCTTTTCTGTCCCATAGGAGTATGTTCCCAGTGGAAATCTCTAGAAATGGAATAGGATGCTTTGTGAGGAGTCATGAGCCTCTTCCTTGATTGGGGCCTGATGTCCTTTACTAGAGTTATTGAAAAGATGACCTAACAGAGAGGTTGTACTTTGTTGCCAATATTTCTAAAATTCTGAGATTGCTTGATTCTCTGACCATTTCAAGATGCTCAGGATAGACTAGTGCCACATACACTTGGAAGTTGTATGTAATTAAGTTGGAGGCAAGTTATCAATTTTAATTTTTTTCAACTTCGTACATTAATATTTAATAATAAAAATAAAGGGCCGCCTGGGTGACTCAGTTGGTTAAGCGTCCAACTTCAGCTCAGGTCATGATCTCACACAGCTCATGTGTTCGAGCTCTGTGCTGACAGCTCAGAACCTGGAGCCTGTGTCTCCCTCTCTCTGCCCCTCCCCTGCTCACACTCTGTCTCTCTCTCAAAAAACAAATAAACATGAAACAAAATAAAAATAAAATAAACATCCAAATACCACATCTGTCATTTTACAGAAAATAATTTGAAACACCAAAGTCTAAGATAAAGAAACTCTCAGACAAATAATTTTTTTATACTGAATAAGCTTTGCATCCTCACTTTGGCAGCACACCTACTCAAATTAGATCAATACAGAGAAGATTATCATGGCTGATGCCCAAGGATAAAGCACAAATTCATGAATAAGCTTTGCATCGTGAAGACCACTCTTTTCCCTACCTTTTACATTTTGCCACAAAGGAGTACAAACTCTTTCAGAGCTAACACCGGCATTTGAAAACTGTCGGACCCTTTTTCCCAGCGCGAGTCACCGAGAATAGAATCCACGAACACAAACGGAGTTGGTTAATGGGATTTATTTCTTTTGGCCAAACGGCCCCTCCTGAGTAGCCAGAAGTCCTCAGACGAGAGAGAGCCCCGCCGGGCGAAAACTCGGGGTTTCTATGCGCCGGGGCAACGGATTACAGGTTTACGGCATTCCATTTGGTCAATTATATTGTCAAAGACCGCGGGGCGGGGACCAGATGACTTTCACCTGTTGACTTCGCCTTTTCCAGGTGGGGTTGTTTAACCAAATCTTGCGAAACAGATTTGTCCTGGGGTAGGGCCTGGTTGTCCTACCTTTAATTATTCACCGGAATGTAAGTGGGCGAGTGAAACAATGGTTGGTATTTAGGGTTCGATTAGACCCAAGTCGGTAGGTTCTTACAAAAACCAATGATTTAGGCAACGTCAGTCAGGACACTATAGCCATTCAACAGTGTCACTCCTGAAGCCAGGATAAAAATGGCGGCTCATCCAGAAAGGACAAGTGTGGTTTTCACAGTGGCTCCCCCTGCTGTGACCACCAGAGGCTATGCAAATAAGCACCTTCATATCTTGTTAGATATGTAGATCAAGATATGGTATAAGCTGGGGGGAAAAATTATATCCAATGGGGCCCTGTCTCAAAATACTTTCTGTCTCAAAAATAACTGCCAGCTGTCCCCACATTTAACCCTACTTTATTTATTGAAAAATACAATTGTTACCCTGTGGTCTGAAAAGTTATCTTTATCAGGTCAAGTTATTCTATATATGCAGGTATGTTCCCGGGATTCTATTTGATCAATCCATTTATTACTGCATAAGAATCAAACAATTCAAATTATTATGACATTATTCTACGGTGTCTTATCCATTTGGGTTGCTAAAACAGAATACCATAGACTAGGTAAAATTTACTTCTCACTGTTCTGGAAGTTGGGAAGTTCAAAATCAAGGTACCAACAGATAAGAGCTGCTTCCTGGCTTATACACAGCCATCTTTTTGCTATGTCTTCATGTGGCAGAAGAGACAAGGGAGCTCTCTGGGATCTCTTTCATGAAGGCAGTAGCCTCATTCATGAGGGTTCTGCCCTCCTGATTTATTCACCCCCAGATGTCCCACTTCCTAATACCATCACTTTGGGGATTAGGATTTCAACATACGAATTTTGGGGAGATACATTCAGTCTGTAGCAGACTGGAAGAGAAAGTTCACCGCTGTTGTTCATATTTTTCAAAAATTTCCTAGTACATATTCATCCAGATGAATTGTAAAATAGCTTAGTAATGTTTCAGAGAGAAAACCCTCTTTATGTATTTACTTGAACTCCTTAAATTTGCATATTAAATTAGAAACGGTCTGCGCCATTCCCGACTAAATATTTCCATCCAGAAACCTATATATTGTTTTATTTCCACTTATTCAAGGCTTCTTTTATGCTCCTCAGTAAAGTTTTATTTACTTCAATGTTTATTTAAAAGTTTATTTAGATATAAGGCCTGCAAAATTACTCTAGTTAATATTAGTCTTAGTCACTTAAAGTTTTTTTTGCTCTTACAAATGGTATCATTTCTCACTACATTTTTTTTGGTACAAAAGAATCTACTTTTAAATATTTTTTTATAAGTAACCTTCTATTGAGCCTTTGTATTAAAGTGGTGCTTTTAGTTGATTCACTTGGATTTTCAAAAATAATCTTTATGTCTATTCTCTGCTGATACTTATTTTTTTATTTTTTATTTTTTTAATGTTTATTTATTTTTGAGAGAGTAAGAGAGGCAGAGTGTGAATGGGGGAGGGACAGAGAGAGATGCAGACACAGAATCTGAAGCAGGCTCCATCCAGGCTCCAAGCTGTCAGCACAGAGCCTGATGCAGGGCTCGAACTTATGAACCATGAAATCATGACCTGAGCTGAAGTCAGACACTTAACTGACTGAGCCACCCAGGCATCCCTCTCTGCTGATATTTATACCTTGTTCTTTTTTTTTCCCTATCCAACAGCTAGAACTATTTAAATAATGTGGTGTAAAAAGGGATTGTAATGGGCATTATTTTTTGTCCCTTATTTACTGGGATCATTGCAGGTTCTCCACCAAAGGGACATTTAGCACTGGGAGCTGGATAATAAACCCATGGTGTGAGGAAAGTAGAAGCAGAATGCTCCCATTCCTCTCCCCGTGGGATCTTGACAGACTGCTCTAGAAGTGACATCAGGCCCAATTTAGAGTCCTTGCCTATTGATCCGCCCATCAGTACAATTTGTTGTGTCATTCAGGTGTATCCGAGTAGAAAAATGTTGCGACTGAGAAACCTGTGTTTTCCTACGTCGCTGTTTGCTGTTTGCTCCTCATTTGGGGTAAATGTTCTGTTCCTACAGAATGTGTCATATACTTGCAGTACCAACAGGAGTTGTTTCTGTTTGTTTTTTCTCGTATGAAATGGATATGGGCTTTCATGAAATGTGTTCTGGAAATCTGACATGACTACATAATTCATTTCCAAATGCTTGAAGTGTAGGTTCCTACAGTAAGCAGGAGGTAATACCCCCGCTATGCAGTTACTCACAATTTGCCAATAGTTTGTTTAGAAAATTTGCAGCTCCCCTCATCTTTATACCCTGAATGTTCCGCATTCTCTGTTTCAGCAAAGCTGATGTGTATGCTCTCAGTATGCTAATTTCTGTGCCCTTTGTTTACTTTCCCTTTTTTACTTTCTTCTTCGTTTCCATGTGCCTAGACCCAAATCAAATGACACTTCTTCCATAAAGCCTCCCAGAAACTTCAATTACATGCTCTTCTTTCCCCTTCTACACTTACTTTAACTTATTTCTGTATTTTCCTAGTGAGACTTATTTCTAGCTGTCATAATAGTGAATTTTGCTTATTCCTTCTCCCAGACAATGAATTTCTGGAAGGATCTATGTCTGACAAGTGTTTATATTCTTCTGTGTTTTAGGATGGAGCTGAGCAGGTACAACATGAACTCAGAAAGCAGGCTGCCTGGCTTCTGCCCTTCTAGCTACGTGACCTTGGGTAAGTTACTTAACTTTCCTATGTAGCTTTGGATAAGCTACTTAACATCCCCCACCCCTTAGTTTCTTCTAGAATGTGGACTATCAGGGGTGCCTGGGTAGCTCAGTGGGTTGAGCATCCAACTTCGGCTCAGGTTCTGATCTCCACAGTTCGTGGCTTTGAGCCCCACATTGGACTCTCCGCTAACAGCTCAGAGCCTGGAGCCTGCTTCAGATTCTGTCTTCCTTTCCCTCTGCCCCTCCCCTGCTTGCTCTCTCTCTCAAAAATAAATAAACATTAAAAGATTTTTGGAATGTGGAATATCATTATGGAAACCAACTTGACAATAAACTATAAAAAATTAAAAAAAAAACAAAACAAACAAAAAAAAGAATGTGAAATATCAATAACCTTATGGAACTTTTGTGAGGATAATGAGGTAATAATTTGGAATATTCAGAATAATTTGGAATAATTTCTAGCACAAACTTAGCCCCGAGAATCTTTTATTTACTATAATCTATTAGAAATAGCTTGAGGAGGACAGGTGTCCCCTCTGTTTTGTCACTTGCCGATTCTTAGCACCCAGTACAGTTCTTAGCACATAGTAGGAATTCAATAAATATTGATTTTATTAAGATTAAGTGACTAAATAAATGTATGGGTGATAAAATTGTCCTCTACATGTTTGAATTCTAACACTGCTTTCAACTTCCCTTTTATTTCACCCACAGAAAGTGGATCGCACACATCATAGAAGCCACAAAGTTCTACCCTGTAATTTCTCTTTCCCTGGAAGCTAGACACTAGCCCTAAGATAAACATGCAGCCAGTACAGAAGAAAAAGGCATTAGGAAATCTCTGATTTTCTACTGAGCAAAGCTGGGACCTCTCTTTCAGCTGAGAAATACATCATTCCTGTGCCAGTCAGTATCTCTGTGATTACAATAAATAAACCCCTTCTTTTCTACATGTCATATGGTTCAAGTTATTCTGCTTTCTCTAACTTTATAAAAGATAAAAGTTATATGGTAAAGAAGGGAAGAAGTAAGCCAAGTTCTAAGAAAATAATCCTTTAGTAGCAACACAGTGGTTAGGATAAGAAGTCTTTGAATAGAGACATTTTTATTAACCTGTGACCAACTGTGCCATGAGCTGCTTCAGGGGACTGGCACATAGATTTATCTGAAAAATTCTTAATTCTGTTCTACTTTCTTCTCTTGCTTCTGCATTTCCATATCAATGTTAAAAAGAGCAGTCTCTGAAGGGTGCCTGGGTGGCTGAGCTGGTTAAGTGTTCTTCTACAGCTCAGGTCATGATCTTGTAGTTTGTGGGCTCGAGCCCCACATCAGGCTCTGTGCTGACAGCTCAGAGCCTGGAGCCTGCTTCAGATTCTGTGTCTCCCTCTCTCTCTCTGCCCCTCCCCAACTCCTGCTCTCTGTCTCTGTCTCTCTCTCTCAAAATCAAACATACATTAAAATTTTTTTAAAAAAGAGTAGTCTCTGAAATCAGACCACCCTGAAAATGAATCACATTAATCTTAGATCAGGAAGATAACAAGTGTTTGCTAATTGCTAATGTCTTTCCCCCTTTCACCATTGTCACTCTCACTGTCATTAGGAGAAACATATGCTTGTATTTCAGAAATTTCCTCTTTATTAGTGTCATCACTATGTTAAAAAATGGAAGATTATTCTAATCCAAAATACTAGATTCCAATTTTAGCCCTGGAGTATAAAACATACCACTTATCAAACATTTTTGGCTATAACATTTGAGCTAATAATGAAAATTATTTATATTGATCATTGATTATTTTGCTCTTAGATGATATGCATGAAAAATTTTCAAAGGCTCCTCATTTCATTAAGTTGAACAAATTGGTAAAGATCAATCTTCCTTTTGAGTCAATGCAGAGTATTTTGAAACAAACAAATATTAAAGCACAACATACAGCATTCCGTGGGATGCAGCTAAAGCAATCTTCAGAAGAAAATATACAGCAATAAATGCTTAAATTAAAAAATAAGAATCATCTCAAACCAATAATCTCAGATTCTACCTTACAAACCTAGAAAAAAGAAGAGCAAATGAAACACAAAGTAGGCAGAATAAATATAAAAGTAGAAATAATGAACTAAAACAGAAGAGAAGAAGAGAGACAATAAAATCAAGAGCTGACTCTTTGAAAAGTTCAATTAAATTGATAAGTCTTGGGGCACCTGGGTGGCTCAGTCGGTTAAGCGTCCAACTCTGGGTTTTAGCTCAGGTCATGATTACAGTTTGTGAATTTGAGCCCCACATTGGGCTCTGAGTTGACAGCTGTAAAGCCTGCTTGAGATTCTCAGTCTCCCTCTCTCTCTCTCTGCCCTTCCCCAACTCACTCTCTGTATCTCTCTTTGAAAATAAATAAATAAACATTTAAATAAATAAGTAAATAAAAATAAATAAATAAATCTCTAGCCAGATAATCCAAAAATAAAAAGAGAAGACAAAATAGATTTGTGTAGAATTGGCATTATTGCTTCCTTAAATATTTGATAGAAGCATCAGTAAATTTAATAGATATAGAATTATTCATATTATTTAGTTTTCTTGAATGAGCTCTTTCTGTTTGTATCTTTCAAGGAATCTTTTTCTTTATCTAAGATACAGAAATTGTTCTTTAAGTATTATAAGAATTAGAAGAGTATGATTCATGCCAATAAATCCTGACAAAGAAATTATAAGAAAAATAGCACTGATCTGTATTCTTCATAAATATAGACACAAATTAAAAAAATATATTAGCATCCACTCCATTTCAACATTGTACTGGAAGTTCTAGTTAATGCAATAAGAAAAGAAGAAGAAATTAAAAATATACACCTTGGTAAGGAAAAATTAAAATTGTGTTTGCAAGTGACATGATCATGTATTTAGAACATCTAAAAGAACTAACAAAACCCCCTCCTGAAACTAATAAGCAATTAAAGCAAGTCTGTAAGATACAGCAAAATAAGTCAGTCAGAGAAAGATAGGTATCATATGATCTCACTCATATGGAATTTGAGAAACACAACAGATGAATATAAGGGAAGGGATGGAAAAATAAGATAAAAACAGAAAGGGAGGCAACCCATAAGAGACTCGAACAAATAGAGAGAACGAACTGAGAGTTGCTGGAGGGGAGGTGGGTGAGAGGATGGGCTAAATGGGTGACGGGCTTCCAGAGGGCGCTTTCTGAGATGCGCACTGGGTGTCATATGTCAGAGATGAATCACTAGGTTCTACTCCTGAAGCCGAGACTACACTGTATGCTGACTACCTTGAATATAAACAGAAGTCAATTGTTTTTCTACTAGTAACATACAAGCAGAATTTGAAATTATAAAAAAAAATCACTAACATTGACACTCCCAAAATGAAAACATAGGTATAAACCTAACAACATGTGTACAAGATTTATATGAGGAAACCACAAAACCCTCATAAATGAAATCAAAGAACTAAATAAATGGAGATATTCCATGTTCATAGAGGAAAAGACTTAGTATTTTTAAGATGTCTGTTCTACCCAATTTGCTCTATAGATTTAATGCGATCTTAATAAAAATTCCAAAATGCTTTTTCAGGGATATCAACAAACTGATTTTAAATGCATGTGGAGAGGTAAAAGACCCAGGATAGCCAGCTGAATATCAAAGGAGAAGAATAAAATTAAAGAGTTGATACTATCGATTTTAAGACTTAATATAAAACTATAGTAATCAAGACAGTGTACTATTGGGGCACCTGGGTGGCTCAGTCGGTTAAGCATCCAGCTTCGGCTCAGGTCATGATCTCATGATTCATGGTTTCAAGCCCCACGTCGGGCTCTGTGCTGACAGCTAGCTCAGAGCCTGGAGCCTGCTTCAGATTCTGTGTCTCCCTCTCTCTCTGACCCTCCTCTGCTTGCACTGTCTCTCTCTGTCTCTCAAAAATAAATTTAAAAAAAAGATAGTGTGCTATTGATGAAAGAATAAACAAAAGATCAATATAATAGAATGGGGACCCCAGAAATAGACTTATATAAATATATAGTCAAAGGATCTTTGATAAAGAAGCAAAAGCAAGACAATGGGGCAAGGAGAGTCTTTTCAACAATTAGTACTGGAACAACTATACAGGGGACCAGCCCACGCACCAGAGTCTAAGGGTCCCTGAGTAGGGGGTTGGTGTCGGTGAAGTACCTATAAGAAAGAATACAGACAAAGTGAATGGTGGCAAGATTGCACTTTTACTGTGATGCTTAGGATCTTTATATACCATAGGTGATTACATCATTCTTCTAATAATTACATTGTTTGTAACTTCCAGAAAAAATTATTATTTTCACGGTAGAGAAAACAGAAAATCAAAACAGAAATGAGGTACAACACAGAAGATCAAAAAACATAATTCATCACTCAAAATACATCAGCAGGGGTTTGTTTTATGTATATAATAATATTATTAACTGAAGTTTATGACAAGGCTATTTTTCTTTAAAGGTGAACATGATGATTTACGGGTAAAGTGCCCCTGACCAGGAAGGGAGTTTCAATCTGAAAACTTGCCCACTCACCGAAACTAATTAAAAGTCATAGGAAACTAACTCCAGTCCCTAATCCATCTTGATCAAGAGGTCATGCGCACATTCTCTAAAACAAAGGAAAGCAGGACCCAACAAGCCATATGACACTGTATGCTCAGTCTCCCAGGAGAGCGACTCAATCCCAATCCTCAGCTGAGGGACCTCACTTGCACCAGAGTCACGCTTTCCAGACAAACTGGAGATATGCGCGTTCCTCTTGGTGACTTACAGCGGGATCTCAACAGGCCTTTTGGCTGAATGGGCCCCTACAAACTAGACATCCACATGCCAAAAAAAAAAAAGAATCTAGACACAGACCTACATCCTTCACAACCAGTAACTCGAGGGGAGCAGAGGAGATGGCAGAGCTGCTTGGAGACACTCAGCTTGTCTTGTCCTTGAAATGCAGCGAGATCAGCCCAAGGCATTTTGTATGCCTAGGAAATTGATCTGAGGATTAACACAACAGTCTATAACTTGAGCCACAGAACTTGGCAGGTATGCGGTTTGGAGAGGTGAACTGGGGGAGAGAAAAGGTTGGAGGGTAGGGAGTTGTTTTTGTGGAGAGAGGACAGAGAAGGGGGAAGAGGTGGCACATAGGGAGAGTTCAGGAAAAACACTCCCCCAAAATTAGCTGGAGAAAAAGAGTGAGAAAGAGTGAAAACACTCTCAGGGGACTGAACAAGTAATCTGTTCTGCAAAACCATTGACTAGAAGAAAGGATAGGGTTTTGATACCACTGAGATTCTATAAACAGTGGAGGTCAGCGTCTGAAGTCCCAGAGCTCAGTGCCCGGCACAGCCCTGGTGAGGAAGTAGAGGGAATCCCAGCCGCAGGCAGCAGGGTCTGAGGGGTCCACGTACCCTATGGGGAGAAGTGGTGCCCCTGCTCCAAGAGCATTTGGTAGAGGCCATATGGCCTCCCCACAGAAAGGTCTCAGTGGACCCTGGAGAGCAGCCATGTTTGCTGGTATTAGGACAAAGACAGCAGAGAACAGTGAAACACCGCCCCAGTGTTGTGTTGTGATTTGCCACAATCTCTGAACCTCTGCCACTGTATGACCACATGAACATTCTCTGGGGCAAGCCGGCACCCACCTATTGCTCAGTGAGATCCTCCCCCAGAGCGTTGGTGTGGGTCAGAGCTGCAGGGGTCTCTGAAGTGTGAGGTTTTGAAACACAACTCCATCTGAGATAAAGCTCTAGAGGGAGGTGCTGCCTGGTAGGTGGACAGCTTGTACACAACAGGGTAGAGGCAAGAAGTGGATGGAGGCCTGAGACGAAGGAGGGGTACTTGATCTCAGGTCAGTGAGAATGCAAATTTCCTGTGCCAGAGACTAGGAAGCTGGGTGAAGCCATTTCCACCTTTGCTGCGCACATGCATACGTGTCACGCTGATCCACCGCAGTAAGCTAAGCAGCACCACCTAGTGGAGAATCGAGCCATTATACCAAGCCCCGCCTAACTGCACCCTGAAAGCATATCCCCTAGAAGACAAGCACAAGTTCCTCCACTTGCCTAGTGTACGTATTATACAGTGCTTCATAGTTTGAGTTCTAGGGGAAAGTGAATGTAATTTCATTCGCGGTCATTCTCTTTTCTGGTTCATTTATTAGTTCAGGTGTTGGGATTTTTGGGGTTTTTTTGGGGGGGGGACTTCTGGTTTTGCTTAAGTTATATTATTATTCTTTCTTTCCCATTTTCGTTTCTTTTTGCTGGATACAGAAAGAGAAAAATGTTTTTTCTTTTCTTTTTTTAATTTTTTTTGTTTTTACTTCATTTTTATTTTTAAGTTTTTCATTCTATTTCATTTTCTTTATTTACTTTTATTCTAATTTATTATGTAAGTTTTTTAATTTTTAAATTTTTTCTCACTTTTTTCCTTTTTCTTCTCTTCTTTCCCTTTTTTTCTCTATTCTGTCAAGCTTCTTCCAACAAGCAGACTGAAACATACCTAGGATCTAGTTTCCTTTATTTTACTTCTTGTATTGTTTTTAATTTTTTAATTTTATTAATTATTTTCTCCCTCCAAAATGACAAAATTAAGGAATTCACCCCAAACAAAAGAACAGGAAGAAATGACAGGTAGGGGCTTAATCAACACAGATATAAGCAAGATGTATGAGCCTGGATTTAAAAGCACAATAATAAGAATACTAGCTGGGGTTGAAGAAAGCATAGAATCCCTTTCTGTGGAGATAAAAGAAAGAAAATCTAGTCAGGACAAAATTTAAAATGCTATAACTGAGATGCAATCTCAAATGGATGCCATGACAGCAAGAACAGATGAAGCAGTACATCAAATCAGCAATATGAAAGACAACATTATGGAGAATAACAAAGTAGAAAATATGAGGGAAACAAAGGCAAAGAGCACAATACAAGATTTAGAGAACTCAATGACTTATTGAAAAGAAATAACATCCAAATCATAGGAGACTCAGAAAATGTGGAGAGAGAAAAAGGGACAAAAGGTTTATATGAGCAAATTGTAGCAGAAAACTTTCCTAATCTGGGGAAGGACACAGATATCAAAATCCAAAAAACACAGTGAACTCTTATTAGATTCAACAAAAACCAACCATCACCAAGGCATATCATAGTCAAATTCACAAAATAAACAGGCAAGGAAAGAATTATGAAAGCAACAAGGGGAAAAAAATTCTTAACTTATAAGGGAAGACAGCTCAGGTTCACAACAGACCTATCCTCAGAAACTTCACAAGCCAATAAGGAGTGGCAGGATGTATTCAACGTGCTGAATTAAAAAAAAAATGCAGTAAAGAATTCTTTATCCAGAAAAACTGTAATTCAAAATAGAAGGAGAGATAAAGAGTTTCCCAGACAAATAAAAACTAAAGGAGTCCATGACCACTAAACCAGCCCTGCAAGAAATTTTAAGGGGGACTCTGAGTGGTAAAAAGACAAAACAAAATGAAACAAAAACCCCAAAGCAACAAATATTAGAAAGTACCAGAGAACATCACCTGAAACACGAACTCTAAAGGCAACATAATAGCACTAAATTCATATCTTTCAGTACTCACTCAAAATGTCAATGAACTAAATGTTCCAATCAAAAAACAGAGTATCAGAATGGATAAGAAAACAAGACTCACCTATATGCTGCTTACAAAAGACCCATTTTAGATCTAAAGACACCTGAAGACTGAAAGTAAGAGGATGGAGAACCATCCTCATGCTAATGGTCATCAAAATAAAGCTGGAGTAGCCATACTTACATCAGTCAATCTAGAGTTTAAAATAAAGACTGTAACAAGAGATGAAGAAAGGCACTATGTCATAATTAAGGGCTCTAGCCACCAAGCTCTAACAATTGTAAATATTTATGCACCCAATGTGGAGACATGCAAATATATAAACCAATTAATCACAAACATGAAGAAACTCATTGATAATAATACCATAATAGTAGAGCACTTCAAAACCTTACTTACAGAAATGGACAGATCATCCAAGCAGAAAATCAACAAGGAAACAATGGCTTTGAATGACACAATGGACCAGATGGACTGAACAGATATATTCAGAACATTTCATCCTAAAGGAGCAAAATATACATTCTTCTCAAATGCACATGGAACATTCTCCTTAGTAGATCACATACTGGGACACAATCAGTCCTCAACAAGTACAAAAAGATCGAGATCATACCTTGCATATTTTCAGACCACAATGTTATGAAACTTGAAATCAACCACAGGACAAAATTTGGAAAGACCATGAATACTTGGAGATTTAAAAACGTCCTACTAACAAATAAATGGGTTAACCAAGAAATTAAGGAAGAAAATAAAAATACATAGATGTCAATGAAAATGAAAACAGACATCCTCAAACCTCTGGGATGCAGTCAGAAGAGGGATGTGAATAGTAATCCAAGCCTTCCTCAAGAAGGAAGAAAGATCTCAAATACACAACCTAACCTTACACCTAAAAGGGCTGGAAAAATAACAGCAAATAAAGCCCAAAACCAGCAGAAGAAGGGAAATAATAAAGATTAGAAGAAAAGTCAATGATATCTAAATAAAAAACCAACCAACCAACAAACAAAAAACAGTAGAACAGGTCAATGAAACCAGCAGCTGGTTCTTTGAAAGAATTAACAAAATTGATAAGACTCTAGCCAGATTGATCAAAAAGAAAAAGGAAATAACCCAAATAAACTAAATCACAAATGAAAGAGGAGCAATTGCAACCAACACCACAGAAATACAAACAATAAGAGAATATTATGAGCAATTATTTGCCAACAAATTGGGCAATCTGGAAGTAATGGACAAGTTCCTAGAAACATATAAACTACCAAAAGTGAAACATGAAGAAATAGAAATTTTAATAGATCCATAACCAGTAAATAAATTGAATCAGGAATCAAAAATCTCCCAACAAATAGGAGTCCAGTGTCAGATGGCTTTCCAGGAGGATTCTACCAAGCATAAACAGAAAAGTTAACACCTAGCTGTTCCAAAAAATAGAATTGGAAGGAAAACTTCCAAACTCATTCTATGAGGCCAGCATTACCTTGATTCCAAAACTAGACAAAGACCCCACTAAAAAGGAGAACTACAGACCAATTTTCCTGAAGAACATGAATGCAAAAATTTCCAACAAGATACTAGCAAACCAGATCCAATAATACATTAAAAGAATTATTCACCACAGCCAGGTGGGATTTATACCTGGGGTGCAGGGCTGGTTCAATATCTGCAAATCAATCAATGTTATTCATCACATCAATAAAAAAAAATAAAGGACAAGAACCACATGATCCTCTTGATAGATGCTGAAAAAGCATTTGACAAAATACAGTATCCTTTCTTGGTAAAAACCCTCAAGAAAGTAGGGGCAGAAGGAGCATATCTCAATGTCAAAAAAAAAACATATATGAAAGACCCACGACTAGTTATTATCCTCAATGAGGAAAAACCGAGAGCTTTCTCCCTAATGGAAGGAAAACAACAGGGATGTCCACTCTCACCGCTGTTATCCAACATAGTGTTGGAAGTCCTAGCCTCTTCAATCAGACAACACAAAGAAATAAAAGGCATCCAAATTGGCAAACTTTCACTCTCACAGACAATGTGACCCAAAAGATTTCACCAAAAAACTGTTAGAACTGATACATGAATTCAGCAAAGTCGCAAGATATAAAATCTATGCACAGAGATTGGTTTCATTTCTACACACCAATAATGAAGCAGCAGAAAGAGAAATCAAGGAATCAATCCCATTTACAGTTGCATCAAAAACCATAAAATACCTAGGAATAAGCCTAACCAAAGAGGTGAAAAATATATACACTGAAAACTATAAAAAGCATATGAAAGAAATTAAAGAAGACAGACACACACAGGAACACACACACAAAGGAAAAACATTCCATTCTCATGGACTGGAAGAATAAATATTGTTAAAATGCCAATACTACCCAAAGCAAACTACATATTCAACGCAATCCCTATCGAAATAACATCAGCATTCTTTACAGAGCTAGAACAAATAATCCTAAAATTTGTATGGAACCAGAATGGATCCCAAATAGCCACAGCTAGAAAGAGAACCAAACCTGGAGGTATCACAATTCTGGACTTGAAGCTGTATTTCAAAGCTGTAATCATCAAGAAAGTATGGTATTGGCACAAAAACAGACACATAGATTAATGGAACAGAATAGAAAACCCATAAATGAACCCAAGAATGCATAGTCAAATAATCTTTGACAAAGCAGGAAAGAATCTCCAATGGGGGGATAAAAACAGTCTCTTCAGCAAATGGTATTGGAAAAACTAAACAGTGAAATGCAAAAGAATGGATGTGGACCACTTTCTTACACCATACATAAAAATAAACTCAAAATGGATTAAATGTAAGACAGGAAGCCATCAAAACCCTAGAGGAGAAAACAGGCAATAACCTCTTTGATCTCTGCTGCAGCGTCTTCTTACTTGACATGTCTCTGGAGGTAAGGGAAACAAAAGCAAAAATGAACTATTGGGACCTTTTCAAGATAAAAGGCTTCTGCACAGTAAATGAAACAATCAGAAAATATAAAAGGCAACCTACAGGATGGGAGAAGATATGTGCAAATACCATATCAGATAAAGGGTTAGTACCCAAAATCTATAAAGAACTTATCAAACTCAATACCCAAAAACAAATAATCCAGTGAAGGAAAGGGCAAAAGACATGAATAGACACTTTTCCAAAGAAGGCATCCAGATGGCTAAGAGACTCATGAAAAAATACTCAACATCAATCATCATCAGGGAAATACAAATCAAAACCACAAAGCAATATCACCTCACACCAGTCAGCAGGGCTAAAATTAACAATTCAGGCAATAATAGATGTTGGTGAGGATGCAGAGAAAGAGGAACCCTTTTGCACTGCTGGTAGGAATGTAAACTGGTGCACTCACTCTGGAAAACAGTATGGAAGTTCCTCAAAAAATTAAAAATAGAATTACCCTATGACTGAGCAATTGCACTACTAGGTATTTATCCAAAAGAAACAGGTGTGCTGTTTCAAAGAGGCACATGAACCCCAATGTTTATATCAGCACTATTGACAATAGCCTAAGTATGGAAAGAGCCCAATGTCCACTGACTGATGAATGGATAAAGAAGATGTGGTATGTATATATATATATATATGTGTGTGTGTGTGTGTGTGTGTGTGTGTGTGTGTGTGTATACTATTTATATATGTACATATATATACAATGTGTATACATATATATACATATATACAATGTAATATTACTCAGTGATCAAAAGAAATGAAATCTTGCCATTTGTAACAATGTGGATGGAACTAGAGTGTATTATGCTAAGTGAAATAAGTCAGAGAAAAACAAATAGCATATGATTTCACTCATGTGGAATTTAAGATACAAAACAGATGAACATAAGGGAAGGGAAGCAAAGATAATATAAAACCAGAGAAGGAGACAAACCATAAGAGACTCTTAAATACAGAGAATAACCTAAGGGTTGCCGGAAGGGTTTTGGGTCCGGAATGGGCTAAATGGGCAAGGGGTATTAAGGAGGACATTTGTTGGGATAAGCACTGGGTGTTCTGTATAAGTGATGAATCACTAAATTCTATTCCTGAATGCATTATTACACTCAATGTTAACTAACTTGGATTTAAATTTTAAAAAAATAATGCAAAGTGGCTCATAGACCTAATGTAAAATAAAAATGATAAAACTCCGAGATGATAACAGGGGGTAATCTAGATGACTTTAAATATGGCAATGATATTTTAGATACCACACTATAGGCATGATCCTTGCAAGAAATAATTGATAAGTTGGACTTGATTAAAATTAAAAACTCTGGCAAAAGATAATGTCAGGAGAATGAAACGAGAAGCCACACAGACTGGTAAAAAAAAATATTTGCAAAAGACATATCTGGTAAAGAACTGTTACTCAAAATGTAAAAGATCTCTTAAAACTCAACAATAAGACAAGAAACAACCTGATTTTAAAAATGGGCCAAAGACTTTAACAAATACCTCATCAAAGAAGATAAGCAGATGGAAAATAAGCATATGAAAAGATGCTCCATATCATACGTGATCAGGGAAATGCCAATGAAAATGACATGAGATAACACTCCATACATATTAGAATGAGCAAAATCCAGAACACTGACAACGCCAAATGCTGGCTAGGATGAGAAACAACGGAATTCCCATATGCTGCTCATGGGAATGTAAATGGTACAGCCACTTTGGAAGACGGCTTGCTGATTTCTTACAAAACTAACATACTCTTAGCATATGATCGGGCAATCACACTCCTTAATATTTACTGCAAGGAGCTGAAAACTAATGTCCACACAAAAACCTACAAATGGATATGTAGAGCAGCTTTACTTATTGTTAAAAAACTTGGAAGAAACCAAGATGTCCTTCACTAGGTAGATGGACGCACTGTGGTACATCCAGACAATGGAATATCATTCAATACTAAAAAGGAATGAGCTATTAAGCTATGAAATGACATGGAGGAAATGTAAGTGCAGATTACTAAATGAAAGAAGCCAGCCTGATAAGACTACATACTGTATGATTGCAACTATATGACATCCTGGGCAAGGCCAAACTATGGCAACAGAAAAAAGATCAGTGGTTACCAAGGGCTTGGAAGGGGTGGGTGGTGGTAATGGTTATAGAATGAATAGGCAGAATATGACGGATTTTTAGAGCACAGAAAATACTCTCTATGATAGCATACTGATGGATACATGTCATTATACACTTGTCCAAACCCATAGGATTTATAATACTAAGAGTGAACCCTAAAGTAAGCTATGAACTTTGGGTGATTATGATGTGTCAGGATGAATTCATCAATTGTAAAAAATGTGTCACTCCAGTGGGGAATATTGATAATGAGGGAGGCTATGCATATTTGGGACAGAAGATATATGAGAAATCTCTGTACTATGCCCTCAATTATGATTAAAACTTAAATTGATTAAAAAATAAAGTCTTACTTTTAAAAAGCTAACAAATTAAATATAGTAATATGTAAAACATACAATCCATCATGTCCAAGGGAGATATTTTCAAAAATGTAATAAAGGTTTAACATTAAAAAATTAATCAATGTAATTCATCATATTGACACATTAAAACAGAAAAACCATATGATGACTTCAATAGATGCATAGAAAGATTTAACCAAATTCAATACCATTCATGATTTTAAAAAGTGCCCTCAGTTTCAGTGTATTTGGAGCACTATAACAGAATACCATAGATTTGGTGGCTTAAACAACAAACAGTTCTTTCTCATTAGCTGTGGAGGCCTGGAAGTCTAAGGTCAAGGTACCAGCAGGTTCAGAGTCTGGGAAGAGCCTGTTTCTTGGTTTCCAGGTAGACTTCTCTCTGTCCTAACAAAGTTAAAGAGGAGAGGGAGTGGGGCGCCTGGGTGGCTCAGTCAGTTGAATGTCCGATTTGGCTCAGGTCATGATCTCATGGTTCGTGGATGAGAGCCCCGTGTCAGGGTCTGTGCTGACTGCTAGCTCACAGCCTGGAGCCTGCTTCGGATTCTGTGTCTCCCTCTCTCTCTGTCCCTCCCCTGTTCACACTCTGTCTCTCTCTGTCTCTCAAAAACAAATAAATGTAAAAAATATATATTAAAAAACAAAGAGGAGAGGGAGTTTCTTTAGGCATTAAATGCATTCGTGAGGGATCTGTCCTCATAACTTAATGGTTTCTCAAAGATTCCACATCTTTGCATTAGGGATGAGCATTTCAACATATAAATGTTGGGGGACAGAAACATTCAGTTCCTTGTACTCAGAAAACTAGGATAAAAGGAGAGCTCAACAGAAATGCCCAGAACTAGCATAGTATTCCACAGTCAAAACTAAATACATCCCCACTAAGGCCAGGAATAAAGCCGTAAGATCCTCTTTGCAGCTTCTGTTCTCTATTTTCTTGGAGTTCCTAACCAGTGCAAAGGAAAACCAATAAAATTCATACAGGTTGAAAAGAAACAATGAAACCTATATTTATAAAAAGAGGACACTATTTATATACACAATCCCAAGGAATCTGAGAAAAAAATAAAGCCCCTGAAAATAATAAGTGAGTTTAGCAAATTTTCAGAATACAAGATCAATATACAAAAATCAATTGTAGGTGCACTTGGGTGGCCCAGTCGGTTGGGCTTCTGATTCTTGCTCTTGGCTCAGGTCATAATCTGACCTGAGTCATGGGATCAAGCTCCACATTAGGCTCTACCCTGGATGTAGAGTCTGTTTAAGATTCTCTCTCTCCTCCTGGAGTGCCTGAGTGGCTTTGAAGGTTGAGCATCCAACATTGGCTCAGGTCATGATCTCATGGATCATGAGTTTGAGCCCCACATCAGGCTCACTGCTGTCAGTGCAGAGCTCAGCTCAAATCTTCCGTCTCCCTCTCTCTTTGCCCCTCCCTTGCTTATGTTCTCTCTCTCTCTCAAAAATGAATAAACATTAAAAAAATTTTACTTTCCCTCTGCTCCTTTCCTGCTTGAGCTCTCATTCTCTTTCTCAAAAAAGAATCAATTATATTTCTATACACTAGAAATGAATATTGGGAATTGAAATTAAAAGCAATGTAATTCAGTAACAACAAACCCCTGAAAACTTAGAGGTAATTTTAACAAAATATGTTCAAATCCATGTAGAGAAAACTATACATTACTTAGTGAAATTAAAGAAGGCCAAATTTGATGACAAATTATACATTTTCATTAATTAGAAGTCTCAATAATGTTAAAACATAAATTATCCTGAGATTTATCTGTAGGCTCAAAGTAGTCTCAATAAAATGTGAACTTCTTTTTAATATAAATATAGGCAAGTTGATTCTAAAATCCATACAAAAATGCAAAGAACCTGAATTAGCAATATAATTAGAACAATATTACAGTCCTTGATTCTAAGACTCATCATAAAATTGTGTAATTGGGACATTGACACAATGCAAAAGAACAGAAATATAAATCAGTGAAATTGAGTAGAGAGTCCAGAATAAGTTCATATATATTCTCAATTCATTTTAAAAAATTGTTTTAGTTTATTTATTTTTAAGAGAGAGAGAGAGTGCAAGGGGGAGAGGGGCAGAGAGAGGAGACACAGAATCCGAAGCAGGCTCCAGGCTTTGAGCTGTCAGCACAGAGCCTGACACAGGGCTGGAAGTCACAAACCGTGAGATCATGACCTGAGCTGAAGTCGGACACTTAACCGACCTGGCCACCCAGGCGCCCCAACCTCAATTCATTTTTGATAAAGATGTGAAAGTACCTTAATGGAGACGAATAGGTTTTTATTCACTAACAGAACAGGCATTTCGATACAAAGAAGGAAGAGGTGCCAGGGAGGGAGAGAAAGAGGGGAAAGGGAAATGGAAAAGCCAGAGATGAAAGAAGAGAGGAAGGGCAAGAAAGAGAAGACAACAACTCAACCCTTAACTCATGTCACATAAGAAATTTGACATGAATTGGATCACACACATAAATGTCAAAAGTAAAACTATAAAAACTTCTAAAAGAAAACATAACAAAATTTCTGTAACCTTGGTGTTGGCAAACATTTCTTAGAACATAAAAATCACAAAAGAAAAAAGATAAAAACCCAATGAATTGTATCTCAGCTGCATTTAAAACTTAAAAGCTTTGGGGCGCCTCGGTTACTCAGTTGGCTAAGCATTCAACCTCGGCTCAGGTCATGATCTCACGGCTTGTGGGTTCGAGCCCCACGTCAGGCTCAATGCTGACCTCTCAGAGCCTGGAGCCTGCTTTGGATTGTGTCTCCCTCTCTCTCTGCCCCTCACCTGCTCACACTGTCTCTCTTCCTCTCTCAAAACTAAATAAACATTTTAAAAATATAAAAAATAATTTTAAAAAGTAGTCACAATTTAAATCACATCGCTCCCATGCTCAAAATTCTTCAAAATCTTCCTATCCCACTTATAATGAAATCCTAAATCCTTGCCCTGGCTTATAATGCTGCACACGACCTTGCTCCTGCATACCCCTCTAGCCTCCTCCAACCTTTTCCACAGTCACACTGTTCTTGGAGATCCTTGCACACACCAAGTATGTTCTGCACCAGAGCATTTGAATAAGCTGTTCCCTTTGCCTGGGATCGCCCTCCCCCTCGTCTGGATTCCCTGCCTCTCCCAGGTCTCTGTTTAACTGTCAGCTCAACAAAGGGCCCTTTCCTCAACATCGTTCTTAATACCACTTCCTTGGGGAGCCTGGGTGGCTCAGCCAGTTAAACATTTGACTTCAGCTCAGGTCATGATCTTGCACCCCATGTCAGGTTCTGTGCTGATAGCTTGAAGCCTGGAGCCTGCTTTGGATTCTGAATCTCCCTCTCTCTCTGTCCCTCCCTCACATGTGCTCTCTCTGTCTCTCTCAAAAATGAACAGACATTTTAAAAAGTTTTAAAATAATAATGACACCTCCTTTTTCATCACTCTCTTTCTTTTGCTTTATTTTCTTCATAGAACCTATCCTCAGAGACATTATTTTATTCTGTTACTCATTTTCTTTTCCTCATTTGAATTAACTCCACGAAGGCAGAGATTTCTCAGGGGGCATATGTGCAGCCACTACCACAAAACCTGGCACAATGTAGGTCCTCAATAAACCCAGGTTATCCAATGAATAAAGGATAGTGAAATCTTTACATGTTGGAACCTATGTAATGCAGCCAAGAGAGTGCACAGAGAAAACTCATACTCATAAAAAAAAGTCTATTATTAAACAAGAATGAAATTGAACAGCGAGATAAACAGTTAAACAGTGAGTTAAAGAAATGATAAATTAACTGAAATAATCCTAAGGAAAACAGAAAAGCAGAACCAATAAAGTCAAAAGAGCAATACATTAGAAAATGAACTAGGAATTGAAGCAACAAATTCAAGAGCTATTTCTTTGGGGAAAAACAATGAAATAGGCAAATCACCAGTTTATTTATTCCCAAATAAAAGGAATAAAATAGAAAATAGGACTAGAAAAAATTAAAAAATGAAAATCAAGGGAATTAGAATAGATAGAAGGGAACTTTTTTAATTATAAGAAAAATGTTTGTTCTATACGAAACAGACCTTTGAAAATATAGAGCTGCTTTGACCCCCAAACTCCCCTACTCAGTTGCACATTCTTGGAACCTCTTTCTAACCGCTGGCTCTCACCTGGCTTCGTTCTCTCCTGTGGTCTCTGGGCCACCTCTGCAACGTGGACCCAGTAGGGAGCTTAGCAGCAGCTGTCTTCAGTTAGGCGGTGCATGATTGTAGCGTCTCCATCAGGCTCCTGAGTCAGACCGTCCACACTCTGCCACTAACTGCACAAATATAGGTGTAGCTCCAAATCTTAGCGTCCTTACCTGCGAGTGAAGTAATAACACCTGCCTTGCAGGTGTGGATCAGTGAGGTGATGCAGGTAAAGTGTGTGCACATAAGTGCTCATTAAATACTGGTCAGAAGACAAGTACTGTATGATATCACTTATATGTAGAATTAAAAAAAAGTTAAGCCTATAAAAAACAGTGTGAAATGGTGGTTACCAGTGGACGGGGGGAGGGGAGATAGAGGGCTGATATTTAAGGGTATACACTTGTAACTACTAGGATGTAAGCCATAAAGATCTAATCCACTGTATAATAAATATAGACAACAAAATCATACTATAATTATATAACTGATAAATGCCACTATCTCAGTAATCATATTACAACATATAAATGTATCATAGTAATACAGTGCACACCATGAACAATGTTGCATATCAAACTTATTCTGTAAGTTTTAATTAAAAAGTGAAAATGAAAACCTAAATGTTAGTTTGTCTTTGTTTGCAGGTGGGTTTTTAGGTCTAGGGGGCAAAGGGTAACATGTGAACTTTGGGGAGAAATGGGGGAGGTGGAGAGAAGCCTGAGCCACCACACTTTCCTGGTCCTCTAAGTCGTTAGTCAGCATTGGCTAGACCGCTGCTACCAACCCCTTCTGGGAGCTTCCAGGGGCACAAGCCTTGGCTCTCATTAGCCATGGCCTCTGCTCTCTGGGGACCTGGTCCTCCACAGCTTGTAGAATGTACTCATAAAGGTGTTTTCTGGTTCCGCCACAACACCCACTGCCTCTCTCAAATGGATGAGAAGAACCCTCCCAAGAAATGTCTAGAAGGAAGGCTCCTTTAATGTTTCCCCTGGCTAACTTACCTCACCAGGCCACATGCATCTTTTCTGGGCAGACTGAGGCACGCACAAACATGGCAGTTAGCATCCCCGAGAGCTGCACAATATCCATTGGGAAGGGGTGGGGTGCAGAAACTGGACAGGAAGTTTGCCAAAGCTTTTGCAGATTGTTAACAATCACATCCAAGGCAAAAGCAGCGGTGTAAATAGGCATGTCCTAAAGCCGACTCATAGACTCCCTGCGTCCTCCAGGGCCTGAGCCAAATGAAACATTCAAAGAAAATGCTTTTTGCATCCCAAGCAGTTCGCTGCCACAGGGTTTCAAGTAGAAGTGGGTTGACTGTTCTCTGAGCAAGAATGCAGAGTAGAAGCTTCCAGTGTGATGCAAGTTGGAATGCAGTCACTCACTTTTGAACTTGATGTACAGGTTTTCAGGCATGCTGGTCTCCCTTTGAAAATAAGAAATGAACTAAATGAAAAAGAGAAAACCAAACAGTCGCCCCACATTCTTCCTGGAATCCTCACCAAGGAGCCTGGACCTCAGGAAACTAAGAGGTGCAGCCTGTCGAAGGTGGACGTGTCTCAGGAAGCACCTCCTTGATGCCTCTCACTTTAGAGCAGGGAGGCGGAGGCTAGAGAAGCGGCCGGTGCAGGGTGTGCAGCCAGTCAAGGCCTGGTGAGAGCCAGCAGTTAGAAAGAGGTCCAAAGAATGTGCAACTGAGTAGGGGAGTTTGGGGGTCAAAGCAACTCTATATTTTCAAAGGTTTGTTTCATATAGAGCAAACATTTTTCTTATAATTAAAAAAATTCCCTTCTATCTATTCTAATTCCCTTGATTTTCATTTTTTAATTTTTTCTAGCCCTCCCAGCCCCACCGCATTGCTTCTGTAGGGCGCCATTCCACAGGCCTGCACTGACAAAGCTCAGACACTGCAAATTGTGAAGTCAAATGACCTGAACTACCTGGGAACTTGAGGATAGGTATTTCGATCTTGGCCAGACATGGTCAGCTTATTAGAGGAAGTTCTCAGTTAATCTTGTGGACATGCCTTGAGGTGAAATTGAAAAGTGAACTGGGCTAAGAATGTATAATACAACTTTTTTTTCCATAGTATTTTATTGTCAAATTGTTTTCCATATTGACTGGCAGCTACATGGTATAAACAAACAAACAAAATTCTATTGCTTCTCTCTAAACATGGAAAAGTGGAATTGTCTGGATTGCTTCTATACTTTTCACAGAAACACCTGTTACAATAACCCATTAACTCCCACCAGTGGCCAGTTGTTTTTGGGACCAGTTCTATTTTGTGATTTGTGTCTTCATCCTAAATCTGGCAGGTGCCTTCATTCTCCTGGCTTCTATCTTGATTTCTATTAAAACATGTTTCAGAATACCAAGTAAAAAAAAAAAGAAAAGAAAAGTGAACTGGGTGAATCTGATGGGCTGTGTACTTCCAGTGGCCCCATACCTCAGAGGTCGGGCAGTTTCTGGCTTGCCTCTGACTATTTCTTACTGCCCTGCTGTTAGCACCCTGGTGCCAGCCACTGCTGTCCCTAGCCTCGGTGTCTTACTACAATGCCACCCAGCTGGTCTCCCTGCTTCCTCCCTGGCTGTCCTACAGCCGGTGCTCAACACAGTATTCAGAGCGGTCCTCTTCCAACGTAAGTCAGCTTGGTCACTCTTCCTCCAGGAATCTTCTTGGAGAAAGAACACTCTTCTGTGGTCATGTTGATCCTGGTGGCGGCCACGCTCCCTTACTTGGGGACATACGCCCTTCTGTGGTAATGGTTTGCATGTAAAATTCAGATGCTTTCTGAGCCTGAGTTGGCAGTCACGTCCTTCACTTCCTTCCTCATGTCTAAGCTCTGAGCAGAGACTGTCCTCAGTGAGCTCAACAGGGATTGGGAGGGGATGGGGGGAAGCCTGGGCTCCAGCTTTCTGACCATATTTAATAATGCTTGGACCCCATGGCATCTAACACTGGAGAGAATTTTTCAGATACTGCTAACTCTAGGGGTTGTCCTCTTCTGCCTAAAGTCCAGAAAAACCTATAAAAGTTCCACCTGCACAGTGCAGTGCATCACAATGAAGAGACCCAAGACCAGACATGGACTTGGACCTAGCTGATTACAGTGAGTGGAAGAGAGGGAAGGACAGAGATAGTCCCATGACCATCATAAGCAGACATTTTTCAGAAGGAGATTCCCTACAGAAGAACAAATATATTTGAAATTCTAGCATTTCTTGGATCTGTGCAGCAGAACAATCCAGAGTAGGGACAGACAGACACAGCCACTGCTAGAAAGGTTAAGCTATGCATAAACTGAGAAGTTGAAAGCAGAAAAGCTGACCATTACCTGCAATTAATAGATAGCCGTGGCAGATACAATGAAGCAACAAATTCAGCTAATGTGGTAAATGATGTGGATCAGGAAGAAGAGCTAAAAAGAACGAAATATGAGGAAGGCAGCCCGATAAGGTCAGAGGGCATTTGTGGCAACAGATCAGAGATATGCTTTGCCCAGCATTAGCTAAGCATTCCACCAATACCGTGATGAGGAAGGATTGAGGGTAAAACCAGAAGCACCCTAAACTTCTTAAGGAGTCCTGATCCTTCCCCTTCAGAGTTCTGTAACACAGTCACTGGAAATGCTTGAAGAAATGCCCAGAAAAAACAAATCAGAATGTCTACTGGAATCTATCTTGTTAACAAGCAGGTGTTTCTGAGAGAGCTGGGCTTCCGGGGGCTGTTGGTGGACAGGTGGACCTGTGCTCCTTGGCGTTTGTCATCTGTTATGTAAATAACATGGCTCTGTGTGTGTGCTCTTACCCAGATAAGTGCTTTGGGGAAAGAATCACTAAACGCACTGTTTTCATTGATGACCTTTGGGGAGATGGCCTGAGGATGCAAGGGAGAAATGGCAGCGTTTCCTTCAAACATTTCTGTTTAGTTTGACTTGACTTTTTTTTCACCATATTTATATACTACTCATGTGGGGACAGTAGGAATTACCTAGACAGGGAGCGTAGGGCCATTGCTTTGCTTTGCTGTTTATACTTCACAAATGGTAGCGATCTTTAAATTGAGTTATCTCTTTATTCAAAAAGTATTTATGAGTGCCTACTATGTGCCAGGCATTGGTCTAGGTACTTGGGCTACAGAACAGTATTTATATGCTGGATAAATATGCAATTGGGCCTAAACTACCTGCTTTGTAAATCAAACATAATTCAACCCTTGTACATGATCAGCTATGAATGTGTTTCTTTTCTTTGTAGAGTCTCAGGTTGAAAGACTTCCTCCAGGTGGGTGGGCTGACTTCTTAGGACATAGTGAAGCCAGTTGACAAGTGAGGCCAAGGGTATACATATCAGGTGAGAGTACCTTTGCCCACTCTGCCATCACAAATGACACATGATAAGGGCTTATTCTTTTCTGCTGCACTGCACCTTATTCATACAGTAGAGCAGAGTTTGGAGAATGAGAGTTACAGACTTTGGGCATTGGAAATTCTTGAATAAGATATAGATTGAGTAGAAAAAAGAATTAAGATCAGATATTAAGCAACTAGCTGAAGGACAAGAGTCCACATTTTTCTTCCTTTTATTTTCCTGCAGGCTGAGCATCATTCATTTTATTTTCTTTAGAGAGAGGAATCAATGACAGGAGGTGAGAGGCAAAGTCTCCCTTTGCAAGAGGGACCCTGTTGCCACAGCACAGCCACCTTCAGAACCATATGTCAATGTCCTTAGGCAAATAGATTTTGTAGTATATGCTTAGCAGTAAAAGAAAGAACCTCCAGTGTCTTGGGAGACCTGGGTGGCTCAGTCAGTTAAGCATCTGACTTTGGCTCAGGTCATGATCTCACAGTCAGTGAGTTCAAGCACCGCATCAGGCTCTGTGCTGACAGCTCAGAGCCTGGAGCCTTCTTCAGATTCTGTGTCTCCCTCTCTCTCTGCCCGTCTCCCACTTTCACTTGGTCTCTCTCTCTCTCTCTCTCTCTCTCTCTCAAAGATAAATGAAAATTTTAAAAAGAACTTCCTGTGTCCTTATAGAAAACACCAAATGCAGAGTTCTCAGAAATATAAGGTTTCTTTTTAATGTTTATTTATTTAGAGTGTGAGTGGGGGAGGGACAAAGAGAAGGAGAGAGAGAATCCCCAGCAGGGAGGGTCTGCACTCTCAGCACAAAGCCCAACACAAGACCTCACTCATGGCTCAAGCTCATGAACTGTGAGATCACGACCTGAACCAAAACCAAGAGTCAGAAGCTTAACCAATGGAGCCACCCAGGTGCCCCAGAAATATGTTTTAAATTGAAATATAAGTTTTCTTTGGAGAAGTGTCTATCTTGTAGTGCATTCAATAAACTTCTATCTCCTTTAACAAAATAAAAATAAGTTGAAATATAAGATATGAGTTAACTGAATTCCCAGAAATATCATCTTTGTTACCATTGCCAGTGATAATGACAGCTAGTTGCTATAACAAGTACATGTATTTCAACTTATTTGACCATCACAGCAATTAAGATAAATATTGTTACCATTCCCAACTTTTTGAAGAGGAAACTGAAACACAGAGAAGTTAAACAACAGGTCCAAGACCACTCAGGATACTCACTATCAAACCATCAGCCTGTCTCCAGTGTCTGCAATCTTAACCACTTGCCCTCTGTGCCTAATTTTCTGTGTAATAATGAACCCAGACCTTCCGTTAATGTGTGTCCTAGAGTAAAAAGAGTGATGGATGGACCTCCATGGTAAAAGATAGGAAAGACCCAACCATCAATGTCAATTGTCATATTCACAGCCAGCTGAGAAGATAGAACTCAAGCAAGCCTTTTAAAGCCATTCTAGACAATTGCTATCATTGGGTTTCATGAGAAGTCTGTAGGTGTCAGTTTATTTGCTAGCCAGGAGCAGAGCAGTCTGGATTTGTTTTCTGCAATACAAAGAACAGCCACTATTTCATCTCAAGTCTCTATCTTTCTCTTTGTCTCTCTCTCTGTCTCTTTCATCTCTCTCTTTTCTCTTCTTTATCCTCTTTTCCATTCTTCCTGTTTTCAAGGATCAAAAAATATAGGTTAGCAAAAGGTACTTAAATTATAGATTTAATGTTTTAAAGTCAAATATACCACCTGATTTCCCTTTTGCCTCAGAAAATTTTACCTGTTTTTTTTTTTTAATTTAATTCAGCACTGCTAAATTATCTTATGTGAAACACTATTCCAATATCTCCTACAGTGACCCATAGTCAAATAAGTTTGGGGAGGAGGGGGATAAGCCATGCCAGGTCTTCCTCCTCTTGGAGCTATACTATGTACATGAACAATAAGACTCTGGAAAGTCATGTGGTAAAGAAAACTACATTAAACACAACTTTTAATTTAAAAGCAACTATTTTTGGTGCTGACTATGTGTTAGGCTCTCTTGATTCTAAAAACACAGCATAAACAAGACAAAGTCTCTCTTTTCGTGCAACGTAACTGTACACTAAACTTTTTGTGACATATGAGTATCTTGGCAGATATGTTCCATTGGTCGCCAGTTTTGTAAATGTTTTTCTACAAACATATAGTATTTATGCAATCTGAGTTTAACTCTCACAATGCTCAGATGGGGAAAAGCATCCATAGATACAAGAGATACCCTTGGTTCTGCATTTATGTGGAAGATTTTTATGTGCTCATGGAAAAGAACTATGTTTCGCAAAAGTCAAAGTGCTCACACAAAGAAAATGAGAATTAAACATTAGGGGCAAATAAATATTAGGGGCAGCTGAGTAGCTCAGTCAGTTAGGCGTCTGACTCTTGGTTTCGGCTCAGGTCATGATCTCACAGTTTGTGAGTTCAAGTCCTGGGTCATTCTCTGTACTGACAGTGTGGAACTCACTTGGGATTTCTCTCTCCCTCTCTCTGACCCTCCCTGGCTTGCTCTCTTTCTCTCTCTCTCAATAAATAAAAATAAATTTAAAAATTTAAATGAATTAGTAAATAAACATTAAGAATAAAACTATTCTTAAAAATAAAAATTATCAGATAAGACCTCACTGAAGAAAAATGTTTAGATTAAAGACAAAAATCACATTTGTAGCCTCTCTGCATTTGTCTCTCCCTATAAGGCCTCCACTAGATACCA
Source organism: Suricata suricatta (assembly GCF_006229205.1). Lineage (NCBI taxonomy): Eukaryota > Metazoa > Chordata > Mammalia > Carnivora > Herpestidae > Suricata > Suricata suricatta. The sequence goes on from NC_043710.1 coordinate 42,276,113, forward strand.
TGTAGGCATCTTCTACAAGCTTTTTTTCCTAAAGCTACTTTGTATAGTAAGACATGACATTGAGTTCTTGCTCCATGATTCCTATAGGTATCACGAGGCCAATAATATTTCCTAAGAATCTTGGGATTAGACTGGCCTCAGTTTTTCTATTATCCTTTATCTGGAAAAGTCTTTAGTTTCTAGATTGGATAATGAGGAACACTTTGTTCTCTGCGACTCTATTATTATTGGTGAGAGTTGGTAAATCTGGGACTTTGGGAGGGGGACAGGTGGTCATATAAGTGAACTATCTTGACAACTAGGCATAAAGGAGGGTCAGTGTCTACAAGGAGAATGGCCACAAAGGATCAACAATTTATTAACAGGGCAGCCAACACCTTTTCACTGCCACCTGAGGGTAAACCAAGTGCATTACCCCAGGCTAGGATCCCCAGTGGTCTTCAAAGAGGGCCAAGCAGGGGATTTTTATGGTTGCATTTGCTTTGAAAAATGATCCTTCAGGGAGTCCTTCATAAGAGGGACAAAGTGTACTTTAACTAGGGCAGTACAATGGAAACAAGGAAGTGTTAAAATAGAGGGAGAAAGTATTTCAGTTCATTCATTCAGCTTGGAAAGCACAAATATTTATAACACATGACTGTCCAGTGAATATTCTTTGCACCAAACTCTCTGATATCCAAGTCACTTTTTTTTTTTTTTTGAGAGACAGTGCGAGCAGGAGAGGGTCAGAGAGAGGGGGGGATATAGAATCTGAAGCAGGCTCCAGGCTCTGAGCTAGCTGTCAGCACAGAGCCCAATACGGGGCTCGAACCCACGAACTATGAGATCATGACCTGAGCCAAAGCTGGATGCTTAACCGATTGAGCCACCCCTGCACCCCCCAAGTCTCAAACTTGAGAAATTCTCCTTCATATCACAGTCCCCATAACTCTAAATACCTGTTCTAACTGGATTCATCTAGCCTTAACTATTTTCTGAGCCAGATTTCCATGACCCACATAGCACTCACTGTTACATGGTCAGCCAGTTGTATTCCCTCTCAAGTTTAATTAAAATACAAAAGGAAAAACTAGACCAGGAAGAGCCCAGCAGATGGGCTCAGTTTTATGTACTCATCCAATCTTTCAAAAACGTATATGAGGCACCTGTTAGCGTCCAGATCCTCCGCCATGTGCCGGTCGCATGATGTTGGATAAGAGACAGGAGACACCACCCCCTTCTCATGATGCTCACGTCAGGGGAGGACAGACATTAACCAGATGAACAAATAAGACAATTTCAGAAAGTGATAGAAGCTCTGAAGACCATCAAACAAGAAAAAGTGAAGCAGAGCAACTGGATGGGAAGCTCGGGAAGGAGCGCATTCGTGCAGACAGCAGGACCGGCAGGCGCCAGGGCTCTGAGAGGAACACAGGCTCAGCGTGCTTACAGACCAGGGTGCAGGGCAGGCCTGAGCACACCCGAGGCTGGCTCCGGATTGGGTTGGGGAGGCGGGGGAGGGAACACACAGGCTTTGAAGGCCACAGTAAGGTGCTCGGGTTTGGATTTTATTCTAAGTGCAGGGGGATGTATGAGAAAATTTTTAAGGAAGGATAAGCTGTAATCTGTTCTTTATTTCAAAAGACCACTCTGAAGGGCCTGCATGGCTCAGTCGGTTCAGCGTACAATTCTTGGTTTCAGCTGAGGGCATAGTTTCGTGGTTTGTGTGTTCAAGCCTGGCATCGGGTTTTGCACTGGCAGCACGGAACCTGCTTGAGAGTCTCTCTTTCCCTCTCTCGTCCCTCCCCTGCTCTCTCCGTCTCTCCCAAAACACATAAATAAAACTTAAAAAAATAGAAAAAAAAAAAGACCACTCTGGTTGCTATGGGGACAGGAGATATTAGAACCATGAGGGTGAAGTGTAAGAGAAGTCAGAAGACCATAGGCTCTGTTAGTCTCCCATAACTCTGTATTGACATGACGCTTGCCCCTAAAGTGAAACTAATTCATTAATATGACTAGTCATTAATATCAACACTGATAAGACTTTTAAAGGATACATTCACACCCATGTTCAAAAATATAACATGACTTTACCTGTAAAGGGAAAAAACAAAGTCTTATTTTTCCCCAGAGTGTTTTTTTTCCCCCATGTACTAGTTGATCTGATAAAAGGCCTTTTCCCCCTGGAGCTTTCATGAATACTTCACTGGTAATTGCTTAGGTCCCTTCACAACAGGAAGAGGATTACCCAGCATGACATCCACCACAGTCAGGAACACACAGAAATTGCGGGTATTGAAGAGATAAATGGGGTGAAAATTGCTCCCACCACCTCCCACCTCTAAGCGGGTGGCTGGGCCCTCCCATCTATGAGGCCAAGACAGACCTGGGGAAACTGTGTGGCCATGATGGGGCGTTCAAGAAGCCCGAAGCCACTTTACAGAGGCCAGAGCCTTGCACCTTCCAGGTTTCAGGAACTGCCCCTCACATCAGGGATGGTAGCCATGCTTCACTTCGGGTAAAACTGCAGTTACAGAGGCCATGAGGATAAATCTACTATCTCCTCCAAGAATTTAGTGGAAATCCAAGCCAGGATAATGAAGATCCTTCCAAAACCTGCTTTAATGAATAAAGAACACATTGAATAACTCCACTGATATGATTCTATTACTTCTTCTTTTTCAGACAAGAATTTGAAGTGGCTTCTAGTATTATTGTAGAAAAAAAATAGTGTTTTGCAAATCACAGGACTGGATCATTTTAAGGTGGTTCACGGGTTTCTTCTTGATCCCTTTCACTGTTTTCATATGCTTGGTCATTGTTCAGAAACAATCTTGATGCACAATTCAGCACAGTGGCAGTGTAAGTTCAACCCAATTCTGAACTCTTTAAGTCCCAGTGAATGAGACATGGTACCCTGTATACTGATATGGCTACCCGTAGTTCCCGTAGATTAGAAGCTTAGACTTGCTGGAAATGTTTCCTAACCATTAATTAAGTACAATGAGGCTGGCACATAATCCAGGAAGGAAGATGTGCCCAGATGACTGAGGAACCAATCCCTTGGTGATAAGGACAGTCAAGCCCAGAAAGAGAAACGGAAGTGAAAGGAAACTCAGAGATGATAAAATCCATCCACCTCCTCTCAAGAACAGGGAAATTGAGATCCAGGTAGCAGGACACCCTTGCCCAAGATCACACAGGCCTAAGGACACAATGAGGCCTATAACCAGGACCTCCTGGTTTTTGGATCATTTCACAGTGCTGCCTTCTCTTTATAAGCCCTCAGATTTCACACCCCACTTCCTCTTAGACTGGGCCCATCCTGGGGAAGGTAGGACCCTCTGAGGATCCTATGAACAGAGGTGACAAGAGACAGTCACAATCCTAAACCATGTGGGAGACCGGAACTGATTTCCACAGATGACAGGAAGTTTACTACTCCAACGCAGGGCTCCCCAGGCCCACAGAGCCACATAGATCCCCTGTGAGTTACCACAACTCACCATCACTATTCGCCGAGGCTCCCTGTGGAGAACACACTCCACTGAGTGTTCTTCATACAGTTGTCTAAGTTAATCTTCACAGAAATCCTACGAGGTCAGACAGGTTAACAGGTGGGCTCCGGAGACAGGCAGCCTGCATTTGAACCCCATCTGCCCTGCTTAATAGCTCTGTGAACTTCATCCTCCCTGCCTCTGCTTACTGTCTGTAAAATGGGAATGATAATGTTACTAATTCCATGAAGCAGTCTTGACAAGTCAATGAGTGAGTTCATGTAAAATACTTAGGAAGCTTCCCGACGCGTGGCGCATGCTCTGTCAGTGGTGTGATTACTACTGTTTTACATGTGAGGACAGAGAGGCTCATAGCAGCAAGTTCAAAGCTGCACAGTAAGTAGAAGAGACGCAATCCATACAATGGCAAAGCTTGTGTTATTAACAATGTTTCTAGACCACTTCCCTCTAGGGAGACTCGTGTAATTGTGCTCTGGGTCCCCTACCCTGTGAATCCATAGCAAGCAGCAGGGAGTAGACCCCCAGATACCAGAGTGGCCCTCCCCATCTGGCCCAGACCACCTTTCAGCTTCCTTCCAGGCCCCACTTCTCTCACCTTCCGTGAGCCCATGTTCTGGCTCCGTTGGCATCACCTACCTTGAATCAGCAGGTCCTGTATTTTCATAACTCTGTACTTTTTCCTTAAGAGATTCCCTCTGCCTAGAGTTCCTTGTCCTTGTTTTCTTTTCACCTGAAAAACTCCCATTTATCTCAGCCCCTTTCATAAACTGCACCCCCACCCCAACCACCCTAAACAGAATTCGTTACCCCTTGGACACGGCAGATCATCAATGAAAAGAGAACTCCTAGGGTCAGCAGAGTGAGTGTCTGAGGTCCTTTCATGACACCTCCAAGCAAAATGCTTCATCTCTCATAAACTCAGTTTTAACATCTATAAAATAGGGCTAGTATCTCCCTTCCTAGATTTTGTGGAGATTAATTAATATACTGTACATAAAACTACCTGGCATATAACAGATTCTCAAAATGTGATGGGCATTATGTGCAGAGTTTCTGTAGAATTTTGCCCAAATGCCTATTAGAGACTTCATATGTTGTTCAATCATGTTTTCATGCTGTGTCCCACGCCAGACCATGAACTTCTCAAGGACAGGACAGTAATATCTCCAAGATGAGCACAGTGCTTGGCATAGAGTAAAAACTTCATACGTGTTGCTTAAATTTATTTTTAAAACTTATCAGTTCGTTCATTTATCCATAAACAGCAGTTCAGAACTATAGGAAAGAATAGTTTCAACAAGACTTATGTCTCTATAAAGAATTAAAATAGACATGCAGTTGCTTGTTAAAGAATCCCCTAGGTGAGTGGCTTTTGAACTTTCATGGGGATTGGAATCACCTGGAGGGCTTGTTAAACCACAGATTGCAGGGCCCCAAGTCTAGAGCTTCGGATTCAAGAGGTCTGGAGTGGAGGCTTGCTAATTTGCATCCCCTGAAGTTCCCAGGTGACGCTCATGCAGCTGGTCCAGGGACCACACTGTGTGACTCGCAGCCCAGCCATTATGCCTGATGCTGTCTTTAAGCATCATCTGATAAAAGCGATTCAATTCAGCTCAATTGAATAAAGTTTCATTGAGAATCTAAACGGTGCAGGCAAAGTGCAAAGGGCAGCCTCCAGGCTTTGCTAGTTCCGTAAAAAGAACAAATCAATACACAAATGAGATTAGCACCATAATTTTAAGAGGCCCCTCTTGAAATAAAAGATTGCCTTTAGAACACCACCACCACCATGGTAATAATTGCTGCAGGCAAGATCCACTGATAAATGCTAAAAATACCAGGTGAAACATTAAGGAAAAATTGTGTGGTCTCAGAGTTTCTCCTCCAAGTATTTCTTTATTGCTGGTGTGGTTTTAACATTTGTTCACAAATTGTTTGATATTCCTCCCTCCAGGAGGTGGGGTTTAATTACCCCCTTCCTGAGTGTGGGCTGGATGACTCACTACTAACAAATTGATGTGGAACTGGGAAATAAGTAACTTCATAGTGGAGAAACTGGACAGACCATGCCCTCATCCAGTGGTCAAGATTAAACCAGAGACGGGTCACATTGACCTCACATACTTCCCGACATAATGGGCTGAGGGCACTTCGTCTCTGTGGTATTCTTTCCTCAAACCCATTACCTCAGTCTAATCAAGAGAAAAGATAAAGGCAACTCAAATTGTGAGACATCCTACAAAATAACTGGGCAGTATTCCTCAAACTTCTCAAGATCAAAGATAAAGAAAAAACTGTCACAGGTTAGAAGAAACTAGGAAACATTATAACTAAATATAATAATGCATCCTGAACTGGATTCTGTAAAAAAAGAAAAAGACATTAGTATAAGAACTGGTAAAATCCAAATAAAGTCTGTAGTCAATAGTATTGTACCAATGTTAATTTCTCAGTTTTGATAAATGTGCCGTGGCTTTTACATTTACAAATGCTAACCTCATGGAAGGACTGTCTACTTAGTTTGGTAGGTCCAGTGGAAAATGAAAATGTGGGGTCACTTGCTCAAAATCATTAAGATTTTAAGACAGCAACAGCAGAGGATAAAACCAAGTATGGGACCCTTCTGGACATGGACCCAGGTAGACTGCCTATGAAGCTGGTCCTGCATTTGGGAAGCAGAGTGAAAAGGATGGTCAGGAGCTCAGCTGAGCTGGGAGACAGAGCTGAGCTGTCAGGGGTCAGAGCAGTCAATTAGAGTTAAGCTTTGAATCACTTACTGTGCTGACATCAGAGAAAAGAGTGACTTTCACTGCTCCATTTTGCCCTGTGGAACATTGCACTGGTTGAAGATCAGGAGAATCGGTGCAGAAAGTGGGGGTCATATCACTGCTGAAACCGAGTCTTGGGCAGTTGTATGGATTCTGGGGTTGGAGGGAGGATTAGGAGTTAAGAAAGTACTGGATTCTGAGTCAGAGTTGGGAAGAGTGTCTTCAAGTTTCTCCTTCCTTCCTGGGATAAAGAGCATTTCCCTGACTAGGAATGAAGGGGGATGAGCTAAAAATGGAGGTGAGGGAAAAATCTCAACTGGCTAGGCAGAAAGTGAGGTGGAGGTTGGTGCCCGCCCTGTGATGCCTGCCCAGGAAAGTCTTCATAACTTCCTATGGTTGGTCTGAAAAATCACACACATATTTAACCGGGAGCTGACGTCCTTATCATATGAGAATTCTTTGTGCTATTTTTACAACTCTTCTATTATTAATTATTTCAAAATAAAAAGTTTATTTTTTTAATTTTTTAATATTTATTTTTGAGAGAGAGGGAGACAGAGCCCGAGTAGGGGAGGGTCAGAGAGAGAGACACACACACAGAATCCGAAACAGGCTTTAGCCTCTGAACTGTCAGCACAGAGCATGACTTGTGGCTCAAACTCTCAAACCACCAGATCATGACGTGAGCCGAAGTCAGTTGCTCAACCGACTGAGCCACCCAGGGACCCCAAAGGTTTTTTTAAAAAAGCCCCTGTTACCATTCTATCATTTTTCATTTCCCAAGCCTACAAACAGTGCTGTTTGTAACTAAGCCTCAAAAACTAGTTTCTAAACCCTAGTTTCTTTGTCTTTCTGCAGGTATTAGGCATGAATCACAGAGGCTGGGCCAAGAGTCTTGGTAGATGTGGAACAAGGTTTACGTTGCCTCTTCCCCTCTCCTTGCAAACAGGCTCCTTCCCAAATGCAAATAACCAACTTGTGCAAATGGAAGGCTGTGGGCCGGCTGCCCCCCCATTTCATCACGCATTCCTGGACAGGTGGAGCTCACCTCGAGGTCTGCCAGCGGGGGTTCAGTGTGGGGACTGCCCTTGCTTCTCTCCACTCACATGCCTTTCTCCACCTCTCACTTGTCCCCCGTGTTCCCGAGTACCTCAGTGTAGGGGACTCACCAACAATACCTCAGTACACCCAGAAAGCTAGTCCCACACAAACAAACCACCTCCCTCCTAACATCTGATTTCTAATGCCAAAGCTCTCGTCCCAATCACCTGGGGCTTAGAACCCTACCCGCAACTTGACCTTACTCCCTTCCCACCACGTTCTTTCAGTTATTTGGTAATTTCTACCTCATCAAGGTCTCATCTGCCAAAGCCCCACGTCCATTCTTATCTCATGGTTTTGGATATTTATTTCCTGGCCTATTGCAATAGCTTTGTTATTCACTCTAGCTTCAAGCCTTTTCACTATACATTTTATATACATGCCTTTTCTTGCCCTGAGCCTTTTATGGACTGTTCCTCTACCTGTCACACTCTTCCCTCTCTCCCCACAGCCCCCAAGGGAGGTAAGTCTCATTAATCTTGTACACCTTTGTGAAGCCACCATTTTCTTCCCTGCTCCTTCCCAGGCCTGGGTAGGTGAGCCCCTGGGCTCCTCTGACATGTGGTATTGGAGCAAGCTGCTTTGTTTGTCTCTATTTTTAGGCTTGAAGTTCTGTGACAGCAGGGACTATCAGACCCTGCAACCAGCATTTAGTGTGGTACAGAGGAAGTCTCCGTTAAGACTCACTGAGTAGAGGGGCGCCTGGGTGGCTCAGTCTGTTGAGCATCTGGCTTTGGCTCAGGTCATGATCTTGCAGTTCAGGGGTTCAAGCCCCCATCAGGTTCTGTGCTGACAGCTAGCTCAGAGCCTGGAGACTGTCTTCAGATTCTGTGTCACTCTCTCTCTTTGACCCTCCCCTGCTCATGCTGTCTCTCTCTCAAAAATAAATAAAACATTAAAAATATATATATATAAAAAAGACTGAGTGGGGAAATGAAGAAATGAGAAAGGAAAGAATGCTAAGCACTGTTCTAGACTTGAGGTTATAAAGAGTAAAAGTTACTTTCAACAACTCATGCTCAAGTGGAAACACAAAAGTACAACACACAATTTTAAAGTAGTGACATTTAGGGGCTCCCGGGTGGCCCAGTCAGTTAAGCATCCAACGCTTGATTTCGGCTCATGGTTCATGAGATTGAGTCCTGTGTCAGGCTCTGTGCTGACAGCAAGGAGCCTGCTTGGGATTCTTTATCTCCGTCTTTTTGCCCCTCTCACACTTGTGCACACATGCACACCTACTCTCTCTCTCTTTCTCTCTCAAAATAAATAGATTAAAACATTTTGAAAAAATAGGGGCACCTGGGTAGCTCAGTCAGTTAAGTGTCCGACTCTTGATTTTGGCTCACGGTTGGGGAGATCAAGCCTTCCATTGGGCTCTGTGCCAACAGTGAGGAGCTTGCTTAGAATTCTCTCTCTCCCTCTCTCTCTGCCCCTGCCTTGCTTGTGTGCATACACACTCTCCTCTCTCTCAATATAAATAAACTTAAAATTTTTTATTTAAATTTAAGAAAATAAAATAGCGGCATTTACAGAGTGCTTGCTATGCGCCAGAGCTGGAGAATTTTGCACGTATTAACTCACCTGATCAGCACAATCATTGTATAACCTAGGGACTATGAGTGTCTCCATTTTACATGGGTAAACTGAAACACAAAGAAGTAAATTTCTGAAGGTTGTACAGCTAAAACGGTGCAGACTGGGGACTCACAATAGCTGAAAGCAGGAAATTACCCAAATGTCCATCAATAGGAAGACAGATGAACACATTGTGTTGCATTCACCTGATAGAATACCATGTGGCAGCAAAGAGCAATAAGTTCCTGATATGACAACCAGGATGAGTCACACAAATTTATGCTGAGCCACAGAAACCAGACACGAAACAGCAAGTGCATTAGGATTCCATTTATATGCAACTTTAGAAAAGAATACTAATGTGTAGTGTGAGACAGCAGATCAGCATTTGCCTGGGGCCAGGGAACAAAGTGGATTGACAGGGAAGAAGAGAGAGGAATTTAGGAGTGATGGAAATATTCAATATTTAGACTGTGGCAGTGATTACATGGGTGTATGTATTTGTCAAAAGTCACCCTATCAGACCTTTAAAATTTCGTGACTTTTATTTAATGGAAATTATGTCTTCATAAAGTTTATTTTAAAGTTTTTACAAAGTAAAATTTAAAAGTCAAGCAGCCCAACTTCAGAGCCCTTGTATTAACTGCTCTGCCATCTAACTGATGTGGCAGGTGCTTTTATAGAGATCATACAAAGTATCATGATAGATACATCAAATTCTGGTTTCTGCCAAAATAGTTGACCGATTTTCTCTTTTTCAACCAAAATGAACATGGAAAAAAATGTGTAGAAGTTAGAGAAAGATATAGATTCCAGGAACTAACACCCATAATAATAACAGCAAACCATGGACTCCCTGGGAACAGTGCCTGGAACTTCCGTGTGTCTGAAAGGTGGGTATCTGCAGTTTGAAGCCGAGAGCACCCGGAGGTGGTAGCAGCCAACATGTGGGAGGAAAACTTTGGAGTTCTGCTCTCACTTCCTTCCACCCTGCCTCGGACAAACCATCAGCTGACCTTCACACCCCAGCCAAGCCAACAACAGGGTAGCAGGAAAGCCTTGCTGCAGTAAAGAGTTGATGAACTAAAACAACAATGAGACGCACCTATTGGAATGGCCAAAGTCCAGAACAGTGACAACATCAAATGCTAATGAGAATCCGGAGCAACAGGAACTCTCCTACATGGCCTTGGGAAAATGAAAATGGTACAGCCACCTTGGAAGTGAGTTTGGTGATCGAGTAACTAAACATATTCTTACCATATGACTGAGCAACCACACACCTTGGATATTAATCCAAGGTTTTGTCCTCACAAAATGGCCACATGGATGTTTATAGCAGCTTTAGTCATAATTGCCCAAACTTGGAAGTAACCAAGATGTTTGTCATTAGGTAAATGGATAAACAAACTGTGGCACATCCAGAGAGTGGAATATCATTCAGCACTAAAAAGATATGCGATAAGTGGCTCCTTGATGGCTCAGTCAGTTGAGCATCTGATTGTAGCTCAGGTCATGATCTCATGATTCATGTGCTGGAGCTCAGAGCTTGGAATCTGCTTCAGATTCTGTGTCTCTGTCTCTCTCTGCCCCTTCTTTACTCACTCTCTCTCTCTCTCTTAAAAATAAACATTTAAAAAAATGAGATATCAAGCCATGAAAAGGTATGGCATGACTTTAAAAGCATATTGCTAAGTGAATGAAGTCAGTCTGAAAATGCTACATACTGTATGATTCCAACTCTATGATATCCTGGAAAAGGCAAAACTATGGAGATAATAAAAAGATCAGTGGTCGCCAGTGGTGAGGAGTAGGGGAAAGGGATACATAGAGCACTTTCAAGGCATTGAAAATACTTGGTATGATATTATAATGATGGATATACGTCATTATACGTTTGCCCAAACCCACAGAATGTACAACATCAAGAGTGAACCCTAAAATAAACTATGGGCTTCGGCCATGATCATGTGTCCATGTAGGATTAGCAGTCATAACAAATGCACCATTCTGGTGAATTATGTTGATAATGGAAGATACTATGCATAGGTAGGGGCACAAGGTTAATGGGAAATCTCATATCTTCCTCTCAATTTTGTTGTGAAAATAAAACTGATGTAAAAAAAAAGCCTTAAAAAAAAAAAAGAGTTGATGCAAACAGATTAGATCTTCTCTGCTGTATTTAGGCTTTACACCTCCAGTCATCTCCTCTCAAACCCACATCTAGGGGACACAACCTGAAGAGACTACCATGTCTCCATGCCTCTTCATCCTACAGGTTTAAAAGTAAAACTATGGGACCCAGAGCATTCTGCCCTGGAACTCAACTATTCTCCTCTCCTTAAATCCATGGAGACAAACACTTGAACTTGCCCTCTTTCCCCAGCATGAATTACCAAAGAAAGTAGATGAGTGCTAGCCTCCTGGAAACATGACTTCATCAGCCAAAATAACTAGATTTGAGGATATAATTACTATAAAAAAAAGGCAACTCACAGGACAACACTTCGAGCAGATTTATTGAAACAAATGATCCAAAAATGTAAAATAACCAGGCCAAATACACTTAGGGAGATATGGGGGGAAATATTAGCAACATGAAGCAAAAACAAGCAATCAATAAGAGTTACCAAGTTGAAATGTAACTGTAAAAAATATAAATAACTGAAATAAGCAATGAGATAAGTGGTGAAATAAATTTGAAGAAAAATGAAGTGGTAAATTAGAAAATCAGACTGGGGCACTGGGGTGGCTCAGTAGGTTAAGCATCTGACTCTTGATTTCAGCTTGGGTTTCACGATCTCACAGTTCTTGGAATCGGGCCCTGAGGTGGGCTCTGTGCTGACAATGTGGAGCCTGTTTGGGATTCTCTTTTTCCCCCCTCTCTCTCTGTCCCTCCTCTGCTCATGTGCATGAGCTCTCTCACACTCTCTCTCTCCCTCTCTATCAAAAATAAGTAAATGGACATGTAAAGAAAAAGAAAATCAGACTGAAAAAATGATAGAAAATGAAAAAGGAGAGAGCTAAACAATATTAAAAAAAAGAATAGAATATGTGGGGTACAGGTAGAAAAGTACTGCAAGAGAGCCCTTAACCGTGTCTGGGAAACCCAAGAAAAGTTTAAGGAAGAGAATTTTTGAACTGAGATATCAAGAATGGTAGGAGCTTGCCAGGTGGGCATGGAAAGAAAAAAACATTTCAGGCAGAAAACGCCAATGTGTGCAGATGCATGGAGGCATGAACGAAGGTAATTGCTGTGATTTGGGAAGAGCAAGTGGGCTTGTGTGTCTGGAGCAAAGGCTACTTAAAGGAAAGTAATGAAGGCTAATGTTGAAGGGCAAGCAAGAGTCCAGTTGGGATGATTCTTGGGAGATATGAGTATAATTGTCCCCCCATTTTAAATCTAAGGAAACTAAGTCATGCTTGGACTGCTTAAGTGAATTGCCCCAGGTCAGCCCACTGACTGGGGGGCTCACACTCTTTCTCTGCATCACACGTCCTGAGGTTACTTAGCTTGGATATCTCAGTGTTTGGCAAAGTCAGTTAAAACACACAGACACACAGACACACAGACACACACACACACAGACACACACACACATACACACACACACACACACACACACACACACACACACACACACCAAAAAGTAAATGAGGCTGAAAAGTAGGTGAGCCATGAGTTCAGGAGCTGATGGGTTGTTCTGAAGTGTGGAGTTTCTGAAGTGACTAGGAAAGTCAGGGTTCAAAGGAAGAAGGCCGAGGCCAAAGATATAAATTTAGCAACCATCAGCACATGGAGGGAGGGGCATTTCTGGGCGTGGGTGGACTTGGGGCAGTAGTCCCCCTTGTGATGTGGGCAAACATTTTCTCAGGGCAGAAACATCTCACTGACGAACTAGATGTGGGCAAACATTTTCTCAGGGCAGAAACATCTCACTGACGAACTAGGACATCACTGGCCCAGAGAGGAAAACCTATAGAAAGGCCAGTTGTGGCATCTTCTACCAACTAGATACTGTAGGCACATCAGTTATCCCAGATGGGATCTGGATCTGATGTCAAATTGCTTCTGTCGATCACCTGGTGAAGATAAACCATCCTTAGACCTGGACTGTCAAAAGTCTAAATTTTTTTGAGTCTTACCCCATCCTGGGATGCAGAATTACAGGAATACTAGAGTCACTGGGGAAACCAAACTGGGAAGAGGTGTCTCTGAATTCCACGCATGCAGAGGAGCATCCATTCATCCAGAGGTAAGTATCATTATTTCTGCCCTGTAGGTCAACAAATTAACTTTTTTCTAAGTTCATATATTTAGAGAGAGAGAGAGAGAGAGAGAACATGGGTAGGAGATAGCCAGAGAGAGAGAGAGAGAGAGAGAGAGAATCCCAAGCAGGCTCCATGCTGTCAGTGCAGAGCCAGATGTGCAGCTCAAACTCAATAACCATGAGATCATGACCAGGCCAAGACCAAGAGTTGGATACTTAGCCAACTGAGCCACCCAGGCATCCCCCAAAAAACTAACTCTTAAAAAGTTTAGGAAACTTACCCAAGGTCATGCAACTAATAAGGGACAGAGATGGGATTTAAATGGAGTGTATGTGGGCCCCAGAGACTAGTAGAAGGAAATAAAACAAGACTGAGTTTCACTTCCTTCTCACTCTTGCTTTCTCCAAACCCAACACTCAAAGTGGGTCAGGAGGGAGAGTGCCATGTCCTTGGTTCTAAGAAGCTTGAGAATCAAGGTCACTATTTGATGAAGAAAGAGCTTTGACCTGTGAGTAAGAAGAACTAGGTCCTAGCATGAGCTTTGCCCCGACTGCTGTGTGACCATGACAAGTCACTTCCCCTCTGTGCTCCCCGTTCTTTCTGTATATGGAAGATTCTGGAATCTCATGTCTCTGTGACTGGCAGGGGACTTCCCTTAGATCCTAAGCTCTATCCACCAGGCCTGGCAGCACCCAAGTCTCTCCTCCCAATGCCTTTCCTCCTCTCCATTCGTATCAGCCATTCCAGCTCGAGCTTCCCAGCTGAGGGCCGGGTGAGGATTGTTTGAAAAGACATATGGCATCCCAGTGCAGCCGAGAGTCCAATCTCGAGGGGAAACCATTGTTCATTCATCTGGACCGAGTGACATTCTTTATGCAAGAATAACTCTTGATTAAAGGGTGAGTTTTAATGGAAACTAATTAGGCAAACTCTTTAGCCTGGGCATAATGATCAAATGAGCTGTCACACCGTACCTGATACAATGATCTCACTCGCTACAAGATTTTATTCCTTAGCAATTACACTCCCACATGGCACTGCGTGCCGTTATTGCCTGGAGCACACATGTCAAATTAAAGAGCAACTTATGCACCTGATATTTAATTATTGCCTAGTACTACAGACACCCGGGGAATGTCAAAGTGAGCAGTCCTGCTTGGGAGAAACGAAAACTGAAATCTTCTTCTGCAAGGGAGTGAAAAAAATAGGAATAAAATATGTATAGGCTACTATAGTTTCTTATTCAGCCGTCTTACAATTCAGTCACAAAACCTGCTCTCCCCAACCTTGAATAATTTACCACTTTTTTTTTCTTCATCCAGAAAAGTCAGCAGAAGGAGAGTTGTAGGAAAAGGCACGGGGGTCCTATTGGTACTTGTTTACCTATTTGATTGATGCAGTCCGGATCTGGTCAACGTTGAGCCCTTTGTGGAAGTTATTCCTCCCCTAATGGGCTGTGACAGGAAAGAGGGTGCCTCGTATGCCTCTCTAGCCCAAAGGGAGATGTTTGCCCTCAAGGGTGAGCACTTGGGAAGCCCCATCATGCACTTCAGTCGCACTATAACAAATTTGAGAAGTTGACCGAAGTTTCTCCCAGTACATTTGCACTGCAGCTGGGACAGAGAGAAGCCACTGAGATGTAAGGAGAGGTCTCTACTTTGTATATTAGAAGAGTCTGGAGAACTTTTCAAACATTCTGATGCTCGAATCCCACCCCGGACTAGTTAAATTAGGATCTGGAGAGGAGGACTGAGCAATTTTTTTAAGGCTTTTCCAATGACCCTGGTATTCAAGTGGAGCTTCGAACCGCGGGTGCAAAAAGCCACAAGGTCTGATGCTAGCCAGTGCTGAGTGTTACGGGGGCTGCTTTCTGTCCTCAACAAGACAGACCCCCATGGCTCTGTTCTTTACACATGCCGTTCTCTCCTCCAGAATGCTCTTCCCCGTCCCTTCTCACTACCCAGAAAACAAAAACTATTTTCCAACATCAAAGTGCAAATGTTACTTTCCTATGACGTCTCCTCCGGCATCCCCAGGAAGACTTGCTTCAACATCCCTCGGGAACCAGACACCAAGCTAAAAGGATCCTTGAGCCAAATTGTTTCCTCACTGGGGGGGTTCAGAAGTGAATCCCCATGTCTCCTGCAACCATCTGTGTGTCCCAGCTGAGCAAATTCTAAGAATGTCTTGGTCCCTTTTGCTCCAGATAAAGAAATTCAAATTACCCATTATCAGAATTGCACCGCCTAATACTAAAATGCCTTAATGTGAGTGCTTTTGTATTTAGTAAACTGCACAGCTTGTGAAAACCCCCTCCAAACATCTGGCAGGAGGCCCAGCAGAGGTAGGGCTGGAGCCTCTGAAGATGGCAACATGTAAACAAGTGTTTTGTCTCGACAGATAATCATTAACTTCCAGTGTCAGCCTTACCCCCAGAGGTCTGGTTCCTCAGCCTTGCAGAGGCCTCTGGGAAACAGCAGCTGGGATGGGGCCTTGCAGAGACACTGGGGAGGGAGGGGGAGGGCAGGCCTGTCACTACCAACGTGGAGAGGCAGGAGGCGATGGGCGCAGCCTGGGAGCAGTTTCTTCTGATGAAAGGCAGCAGAATCAGGGAGCCCTGCTCTCCTCTCAGGGACTTCGGTGCTGGGCAAGGATTTGCTCTCAATTCTGCCATTGGCTGGCCATGTGACCTTGGGAAGGAAGCCTCCGTTTCTTTATCTGTCAAGGAAAGTTAACACAGGATCCTGCTGTATAGGACAGTCGTAAGAAGTAGGTAGGAAAATATGTGTCAATGAGGCTTCTGGAATAGCACTGACTTACAGAAAGCAGGGAAATTCTTTCTTCATTCTTCTATTCAAACATTCCTAAGTGGGCCTTAGGTCTGTCTGATGATCCTTTTTCTGACTCAGTAAATAAAGGATTTGACCCCCAATCACTGGGCTGACATTTGTCATGTCTAGGCACATGAGTACTTAGACACAAACCCAATAATAAGAGAACAGCTGGATTTTTATCCTCTCTGACCATTAGTAAATACTGGTGCTCAGTAATCCTTCACAGTGTATTCAAATCCAAATATGAATTCATTCACTAAAAATTAATTGAGTAACTGCTACGTTCTAGGCACTATGTTTGCCTCTGCAGCTCGGGTTCCTCAGAAAACAAACACAGAGACAGAAGTCTGCAGGAGGAGGTTATTACAGAATGCAATTCCACAATTTTAGGGCACACACCTGTAGAAAAGAGAATTATGTCCCTCCTAACTTCATACATGAAAGGCCTAGCCCTCAATGTAAGTGTATTTGGATATAGGGCCTTATGGAGGCAATAAAGGTTAAATGAAGTCATATTGGTGGGACCCTACCCTGACAGGTCTGGTGTTCTTGTCAGAAGGGGAAGAAACACTGGAGTTCTCTCCTTCCATGTGAGCACAGAGGAAAGGCCCTGTGAAAATGTGGCAAGAAGGTAGCTGTCAGAAGCCAGGATGAGAAGCCCCACCAGAAACTAAACTGTCAGCACCTTGACGTTCGATATATAGCCTCCTGGAATGTGAGATAACAACTTTCTGTCATTCCTTTTTAATGTTTTTTTTTTATGTTTATTTATTATTGGGACAGAGAGAAACAGAGCATGAGCAGGGGAGAGGCGGAGAGAGAAAGAGACACAGAATCTGAAGCAGGCTCCAGGCACTGAGCTGTCAGCACAGAACCCAAGGCGGGGCTCGAACCCACGAACCGTGAGATCATGACCTGAGTTGAAGTCAGATACCTAACTAACTGAGCCACCTGGGCGCCCCAGAACTTTCTGTTGTTGAAGCCAGCCATCTGTGGTATTTCGTTAGTTGGCCTGAGCTGACTAATATAAGAGATGCAGGAGGAAGGAAGGAGAGGAGGCAGATACTGAGCTATCACGCAGGCCCAATAAAGACTTCAAATGAACCCATGAGAAGCTCTGGAGCTGGACTGGCCCTTCAGAGTCATCTCCAGTTAGAGTGAGGGCCACCTAGGGCATCAGTCATTGGAAGCAGGCTGTCCCCAAAAAGAGGCATGAGCCCAGAAGTGGCAGTTTCTTTCTGCTGAAGCAATCCCCAAAAAGGCTGGCAGGACTCAGGGCACCACAT
Source organism: Suricata suricatta (assembly GCF_006229205.1). Taxonomy (NCBI): domain Eukaryota; kingdom Metazoa; phylum Chordata; class Mammalia; order Carnivora; family Herpestidae; genus Suricata; species Suricata suricatta. Next base: position 42,293,449 of record NC_043710.1, read on the forward strand.
ACTCCATCCCAGTGAGGGTCCCTATGGACCTGGTGAGGAGTGCCCTTTTCCTGGCACCCACCATGTGTCAGAAACGTCACAAATGTCATTTTATTATTTTTTTTATCTTCATGGTACTCCTGTGAGATGATACCTATTTCACAGGTAAATGAAATAACGTGTCCAAAGCCGCAAAGCTGATAAATAATGAAGGCAGAATTCAAGAAGAGGCCCCTCTTTCCCAGTGACCCTAGTCTTGCCCTGACATATGCTGCCGCCTCCTTGCCCCTCCTTGGAAGATGAAGACGCTTCATCTTCTGCAAGAAGTAACCCCTGTCCTCTAACACTTACATGTCCCCCCAGCACCTTGTGCCTCCCTCTTCAAAGCCCATAGCACTTTGCCTTATAAGAGTCATATTAATAGACACTTATTAGGCATGTACTATGTCCCAGACACTGTTTCAGCACTTTTCAGGTATTAATTTATTTAATCTTTTTGAGAGGTATTTCCTCTGAGGTATTATTTTCATCAGCCTCATTTTACTGATGAGAAGGCTAATAAGACACAAAGTTGTTAGATAACTCTCCCAGAGACACCCAGCCAGGGTTGAGCTTGCGCATCTTATACTGCTCTGTCTTAGGGTGATAGTGGTCACATCTGCCTCCCTCTGGTCTGCAAAGATTTGGAGAGCTCAGTCAAGCCTTGTTGATCTTTCCCATGCCAGCACCTTATCTGCAACTGAGTTACGCTAAGCTCTTTGTAAGGTCTTCCAAAACAACTGAGTGATGCACACGAACGTTTTGAAAATTACTTGACTTGATGTATATGGACAAGTCCTAGAAGAAAAGACAGACAAATAAAATATGTTGGTTCTGTTGACACACTGATATCATGGGCGAATTTTGATTCTTTTACTACCTGGATGTTGATAGAATATTGGTTTCTAGGAGCTCAAATGGAGGATGGCAGACTTTCTCTACATTTCCTATCACATCATAAGACTGGATATCTCTTCCATTGCTGCTGGGAATGCAGCCTTCCCCAGATCTTGGAGAATCTGACCCAGATCACATGTCAGGCACCACAACATGGCGATGTCTTCCCAAGTATCCCATGACCAATTCTAGGATGAAAAGATCAAAACTCCCATCATCTCAACTCAGAAGTTATTTATGCCAGCAAGCATGTAAATAATAGTTCTGCAGCCATTTAAGCCAGCTTCTAAGTAAACGTAATGATTGGACATATTCCCGAATGCTTCAGACCTTCTATCCATTAGGATGTTTACATAAGCAGAGCCTTATACCCACTTCGCAACTGATAATCAAAATGAGCCAGTGGCCAGAGAGGCTCTTTGACAGAAATTACACTGAGTCCTCTCATTTCACTCCCAGACCTGCTTTTCACCTTATATTCACTCATTCATTCACTCAACAAATGTAACTGGGATTCTACTATGTGCCAGGTAGTTTTCTAGGTTCTAAGGATACAACAGCAAATAAGCCAGTTGAGTTCCTTTCTTTCATGGAGCTCATAGTCTAGTAATGATATGAATGAGAAACAAATGATATTATTTCAAACTCATGATCCTTTTGACAATGCAAGCAAAACAGGAAAATGTGATGGAAAGTAAGTGAGCTGCAGGGAGAAAGTGGTTTTGAAAGGATGTTTGGGGAAGGATTCTCCAAGGTGGTATTTGGACTGAGACCTGAATAACAAGAGATAATTCAAAAATGGAGGAGCACAGCATGTCAGGCAGATAAAAAGTGAGTGCAAAGTCCCTGAGGCCACTCTAAGCTTGCCAGTATCACGGGAGACAAAGCAGGCCAGGCTACATCAGGGAAATGGGCAGCAAGGATACAAGGCTTCAGAAGCAGGCAAGAGGTTTGGATTTTATATCCACTGTAAGAGGAAAACATTGAAGAGCTTTAGCATATGATTTAAGTATTTAAAAGACCACTCTGGTCACCAAGTGAAGAATAAACTCTAGGTAACATGTGGAATTTTGGAGACTCAGTTCACCTTCTCCTGGAGGTCTGGTCTGCTGATGTGGTTCCTGGTTCCAACCCCAGAGTTCCTGCCGAGCAGTTCACATTCTCAAGTACCCACTTTGCACCCCCCTATCCCTGCCCCTCAGTACTCAGCCATTGCCTCTAGCCATTTCAGCTACTAGCCTACCAGCCCTGCTGGCTCAGCTCAAGTGGGGATCAGATAGGCCCTCTGGATCCCCAAAACCACTGGGTTAGCTTATAAATGCCACTTGTAAGATCCAAAGGTGCCCATTGCCATATCCCAGGAAGCAGAGAAAAAAAGCTGACACCTTTCATCAAATTATCTCCAATGCTATACAGAGTGGGTTCTCCAAAGATACTGGTTGGGTAACTGGATGGGTACAGACGTGCTGGGAGTTCATTGTCAGCCTAGGATGGAGGGAGCCTCCCCTGATGGAGGAATTAGGGGAAGAAGTCAGAAGGAAGCTGCAGCCCAGCAAATATCACCTTAGTTCAAAGCTCCACACCGGCTGGGGTGAAGCTGTCCAGAGGCCCCTCCTCAGATTAGGTGGGACCCGCTAGACTGCAGAGCTGGTTCATTAGTGGCCTGACATCACACATCTGCAATTGGGTACTTTTTATATTAACTACTACCTCCTGCCATAATGAGTGCTCATAACTATATTTTATATAGTCAACCATGCATTTGCACGGAGCCCATAAAGGGGCAGTGATTATGAACTATGCCGGGAGTCTGTGGGGCACCCGCCATCCCCTACCCAGTCCAGACCCACCCTGTGGGATGCATTTGAGTGACAAAGGGTGGGTAGTTTGGGAGGGGAGGGAGCTGTGAGTACAGGATTGCTGGCAGGCCAGGAAGGGTTTCTGGGATGTGTCCCTCTCCTAAAACACCCGGTACCAACCTATTAGTATTCAAGAGAGACTCGGTGCTTGATGAAAACATCAGGTCTAGAAGAGGATCATTTAGAAAAATTTTGGGTGGACACCTGGGTGGCTCAGGTGGTTAAGCACCCAACTTCGTCTCAGGTCATGGTCTCACTGTTCGTGGGTTCGAGCTCTATGTTGGGTTCTGTGCTGACAGCTCAGAGCCTGGAGCCTGCTTCAGAGTCTGTGTCTCCCCCTCTCTCTGTCCCTCCCCTGAGGGACTTGCACTTTGTCTCTCTCAAAAATAAATAAACATGAAAGAAAAATTAATTTTTTCTCTTAACTTTCCTATTTTCTCTTACCATTATATGTAAATGTATAAATATGCAGTACTTGATTCTGAATTTATTGAATTTTTTTAGAAAGGAGCCTCCCTCCTTGTGTCTGGGCTTGGTTGATGGGACAATAAAGGACTTCAGAGGACTGGCATAAGGTCTGTATCCATAGACTTGGCTTCCATTGTGACCTCCACACTTACCAGCTATGTCCCCCACACATTATTGCCCTGGGCCTCAGTTTCCTCTTTTACCAATTGGGATCACCAGACCTGGCATTTTGAGTAGGGTTGTTTTGAGGATTAAAGCATCACAACATGCATTCAGATTTATTCATTTCAGGTAATTCTATATGTTAAGTCATTCAAACCTCTCGACAACCCTTGTGGTGGGTGCAAGTGACACCTCCAGTTTTAAAATGTAGAAACTGAGCAGAGAGGAGGCTCCTAAGTTAGGAAGTTCACTCCAAAGTTAGGAGGTCATGGAGCTGGTGGATGGAGCCACAACCCAAGCCCAGGTAGTCTGACTCCACAGCAGAAGAACCCAGCACAGTACCTGGAACCAACACTAGAAAAATAATTTTAAAAAACTTAATGTTTATTTATTTTTGAGAGAGAGACAGAATGTGAGTAGGGCAGGGGCAGAGAGAGAGGGAGACACAGAATCCAAAGCAGGCTCCAGGCTCTGAGCTGTCAGCACAGAGCCCAACGCAGGGCTTGAACTCATGAACTGTGAGATCATGACCTGAGCCAAAGTTGGACACTTAACCGACTGGACCACCCAGGTGGAAAAATAAATGACAGTCCTTATCATCATTTTGACCAGCTTTACACCAGCTCCATGTACAAATCTTTATTACCACCATCCACTTCCGGGAGGCCTCCAGGCCCTTATTAAAGGGGATGGAGACACCCTGAGGGGCCCTGGCAAGGCAGATCTAGAGCTGCCTGGTGCCGCCAGATAATTGGTCCCTGGGCCACTGAGGGGACAGAGAAAGCCCCAGGAGTGAGGTAAAGACAAGGATGGCAGGAAAAAGACACAGGCTAGAAGACCAGAAATCTGGACTCTGGCTCCTGACTGTCACTTGGTTACCCTGGCACCCTGAGCAACATTAGCTGCCCTCAAATGGATGGCAGGGGCTGTCAGGGCTGGCTCTGGGCCCACATGTAAGGAGTGGAACACAGGGCAGAGAAGTCGAGAATGCTCATACTGAATTATGACTGAGCAGGGGTCATGGACTTCATCTTGCTGAGTTTTCTTCCTGGAGGTCAGCCATCTTGTTTGGATAGTTCGGCGTCCTTGCCCTGAGGTTGCCAGAAGCTCAAATGTGGAGACCTTGGTAGACGAAGTCAGGGAGCCTAGGAACTCTGGCCAGCCCACCAAGGATCTGTAGCATAGCCCAGCACATATATGGCCTCTTCTGGCCTCAGTTTTTCCCATCTGAGAAATGAGAGTGTGGATAAAACAAATTGTAAAGACTCTAACATCTTGAAAATGTCACATCCCCAAACCTGACTTCATCCACAGTCAAATACTAACATCCCTGGGGCTGAGTGATTTCATTTAGGTCAAATGATTTCCCTGCACATAAACAGGAGTGAAACAAAGTCCCCCTTTCTCCAAGTTGTTAGCTCTCACACACAGGCTCACACATACTCACACACATGCACATATACCCTCATAATGCTTATACAGCCCACCCCCCAAGCCCAGTTGTGCACAAAGGCACACACACACAGGCTCATAGAGGCACAAACACCTGGACTCTCTAGGCTGCTCCTTCCCCCACCCCATTCTTGCTTGCTCCCTGCCCCCCAACCCTTTCCAACACCCCTGCTGGGAAGCAGAGCGCCCTGGTGACTCTGTGAGCTACCTAACCTGATGGGCTGGTGCCACCCAATGGTCAGGATCAGAAATGCATCCGTGGTTCCAAGAATCAAAAGGGATTGGAAAGGGTGCAGGTCACTGGGTCCATCCCTCTCCTAACAAGGCTGTGTCCAGAGCTGCTACAGACAGATGAGGTTTCTGTGGTCTTTAAAACCCTTCTATATTGAATGCTGAGAATGAACTGAGGGTTGAAGGGGAAGGGGGAGGGGGGAAAAGAGGTGGTGGTGATGGTGGAGGGCACTTAAGGGGAAGAGCACTGGGTGTTGTATGGAAAACAATTTGACAATAAAATATTATGGAAAAAAAACCCTTCTACAAGGGCTTCCTTACATGACACCCCTAGTTCTTTTCAGGAGATTGCCATTGACACTGGGCAACCTTGCACTAGAGCCTAAAATTATCAGGTACAAACTGTGTTCAGCACCATTCTAGAAGCTTTGTGGGTGATGTCTTTTTAGTACTTACAACAGCTGTCTTTTCAGCGCATCTATCACTGTCTTAATTATGAAGAGCTGCAACCAAAAAGGAAAGGCACTAAGATAGTACACTAGCTCGAACTCAGCACTTAGCCCTCCTGGACCTCAGTTCTGCCATTTGTATATAATTGGTTCCATTCATTCATTCATTCATTCATCCCATGATCATTGATTGAGTACCCAATGGACCAGGATCTGTGTTGGGGACTGATATTCAGCAAGTGCCCCGTGTGTGGCCTTTGCCGTTAAGGAGGTCCCAGTCTTCTGGAATCAATGACAACTTATATCCTCCTAGGTCCCTGACTCTATAACCTTAGTGGCTCTTTTTGCCAAATTGGACAAAGGCCCTAAGGAGAGGCCAAGGGGAGGAATAAAAATAAGCTGTAGCTCAGGGTGACAAGGTGGCCAGGCCATAGAGCCAGAGGGAGGTCAGTGCCCTTGTCCAAGCGTCCCCTGATAGTCTGGGACTGGTGACTCTGAAAGTAGCTCAAATCTGCCCAGGGACCAGACCCACCTGAGGAAGAAGGAGAAGGAACTATGGTTATCTGGCTTCAGAGTAGGTGCCCTTTGTGCTGCACTAGAGGCTTCTGCGAGTACACCAGACAGGTCAGAGCCAGAAGAGGGCAAGAATATCAGAAGCTGGATCATGAACTGGAGGAACAAACCTTTAATGATAACCATGCTTACCATAGCATACCATAGAATAATAGGATTATTCTATCCTAAGTAATAGAATAATAGAATCCTAGAATGTCAAGAACTGGAAGAAATCATCAAGTCTAACTTTTGTGAATGAGGAAAATAGGACCAGAAAGGGTTAGAACTTGCCTAAGATCACACAGCCAATGAACAGGATGGTTGGGCCTAGAGTTCAGGTGTTAAGATTTTCTAGTGTAAAGACTTTTTCCTTCTTTTCCCTCTTCATTTCCACTACATGTACTTAAACACTGATGAGAGTCTACTACAATTCTGAAACATCTCTTTATCTTTCCTCTCTTCTTAATTTTCCCCATTCAACCCTACTAGATCATAAGTCTTTTAAAGATAGAAAATATCTTTCCTTTGGGGCACCTGGGTGGCTCAGTCAATCAAGTGTCCAACTCTTGATTTCAGCTCAAATCATTATCTCATGATCTGTGACTTCTAGCCCCAAGTCTGTAGGGCTCTGTACTGACAGCACGAAGTCTGCTTGGAATTCTCTGTCTCCCTCTATCTCTGCTCCTCCCCTGCTCACTTTCTGTCTCTGTAAAAATAAGGAAATAAATATTTTTTTAAACTTTTTCCTTTTTTTAAAACCTTAATACTTAGCACAATGATTAGCATGTAAATACTTAAGATTGGATGGATGGATGGATGGATGGATGGATGGATGGATGGAAGGAAGGGAGGAGGGAAGGAAGAGAGGGAGGGAGTATAAATTGAAGAATGGATAGAAGCATAGGTGAGTGAAGTCTTTTACATGGAATTTCTGAACTCACCTCTTACCTGGTCTCCCTGTCTCCAATTTCCCCACAATCTGGACTACCCTTTTCAGAGGTGTTAGAATAGTCCTTTTGTAAATAAAACAGGATATATCTATTTACTGTGCAAAAGCATTTGAAGGCTTTCCTATCATCTAATGAATACGTCAACCCAGTTATCTTACAATACAGTCTAAAGGAGTCTTTCATTATCACACCAGCCTCATAGGTTATTAATCATATAAATTCTATATATACATCCACACCCTAGACTCTAAAAACACCTAACAAGTTGTTCCATAAAGGAAGCACGCATAGCCTAATTTCTAGGACTTTGTGCCATTCCCATATTCTCAGATTCCTTTCCTTCCAGTGACAGAATCTGTTAAAATCCTAACCAACCTTCAAAACCCAATTCAAATGCCACCTCCATGAAGTCTTCCCTAATTTCCTTGATGAAATTAGTATACTCAGAGCATGTGATCCTTCAGGCTTTGGTAAGCATGGTACTCCTCATTCTGCCCCTCTTAAAATGACCTTTCAAGATCTTTATAGTGGACATTGTAGCTGGTGGTTTTTATGTCCATTGCTCCCAACAGACTCTTGGCCACGAATCTGAGGATCTGACACAAAGTAAGTGCTTATTTGGCATTTGTTGAATGGACCTTCTTCTCACTACACCATATGCTCCAATTGTCCCTGAGGGTGCAGTTATATTTTATTCTAAAACCACTTAAGTTATTTCCTAAGCCATTATAAGCAGGAGCTCTACAGGAGCAGAACACAGTGTCTCCAAAGAGCCACAGCTCTAGGGCAGGGACAGAACAAGATTATAGAGCTAAAAGTATTGCATAAGCAAAAGCAGCTCTTTCAGGGAGGGGGGGTGTCCAGGGAAAAGAACTGAATTCCATTGGTGGAAGACCTGAGGAGTCAAATTTTGTCTCGACATGGAATTTTGTACATAATAAGAACTAGAAAGCAATAATCAGGCTGCCTCAGGAACTAGTGAGCCGTCTGGTCTTGCAAGTATCTATATAGTGGCCCTAGACAACCACAGGGGACAAATACGAGGATATGGGAATATTGTATAGGGGACAATAGCAATGGGATAAGGTCAGATGACATGAGTTGTAAGGTCACCTCCAGCCCTGAGAATCTGGGATTTTATCTTGGCTTCCAAGAATGGCCCAAGCAAAAGTACCAAAGGCTCAAGTTGACTTCTATTGTCTTTCCCACCCTTAATTTCAGATCTCAGTCTGACCCTCTAAGAACTGCCATAACAGGGTTGTCAGGGGTAGGAGATCCTCCTCTTGGTGCCCCTGGAATATCCCCCTAGCCAACTATGGAGGTCTCTTGTGTCTTGGTGGATGGTTCTCATATCCACTGATATCTCAAACAGCCCTGGTGGGATTGGGGCCCAGGTACCCACAACAGTGACCCACTTGCTAATGCCACCTTCCTTGGCTTCTCTTCTTTCCTTGTTCACTCCCCCACTCTCTCACTGCTTCCTGGAATCACTTTCTAAATAATCTACTTGTACCCAAATCTTTGTCTCAGGGCCTGTATTGAGGAATACAACCCACTCTCCATGCTGAGGGGCCAACCCAGACTTCGTGGTTACTCAGCATGAGACAGAAAACTCAGTTTGGTGACCTTGAGAAAGATAATAAACCTCTCTGAACCTACTTCAACATGTAAACAAAGGTTGCCAAGACCTGCTTCCCAGACTTCATAATGTTGTATGCAACACAGCTCTCTGTAGTTGCATTCACTGGGTGCTTACTATGTGCTAAGATAAATAAATGCCACCTATATAATCTCTAGTCACTAACTTTCCCACCAAACAAAAAGTACAAAGGATATTGTAGTGGGCTAATGGTGCTCTGCCCACAAAAGCTTTGCCCCTGGATCCTGTGATCTTATTTCAAAAAAGGGTCTTTCAGATGTAATTAATTTAATGATTTTGAGATGAGAACATCCTGGATTACACAGGTGGACCTTCAATGAAGAGTGTCCTTGTAAGAGACAGACTAAGAGAAGACACAGAGAAGGCATGAAGGCAGAGGCAGAGATTGGAGTGATGCATCCGCAAGCCAAGGGATGCTTGGAGTTGCCAAGAGCTGAAAGAGATAAGGAAGAATTCTCCCCAGAGCCTATAAGGGGAGCTCAACCCTGTTGACACCTTGATTTTGGATTTTTGGCTTCTAGAACTGTGAAGGACAACATTTCTGCTATTTTAAGCCACCATGTTTGTCCAGAGAAACTAATAGAATAGTATTTATTGTCCATGTTTTACAGATAAAAAAACAAAGACTTACCAAAAAGGTACCTACCTAGAGTCATCCAGCCAAATATGGCAGAGCTGGCATTTGAACCCGAGTCTATTTTACTGCATAGTGGCCCCTCTTACCCACCATGTCAAGGGAAATAAGTTGTGCGATGTGCCTAGCTCCATGCCAGGTGCATTACAGATGCTTAGAGTGTTAATTTCCTTATTATCAACTTTTCCTTCCTGTTATCCATGCTACCCATTGCCCACTGCTAGGCAGTCAAGAGTTAATCAGATAACCCAGTTCCTGCTAACCCATGAGCTTTCCTGGAGTGGATCCCACCTAGTGTACAATTACACACACCCAGAAGGTCCTTAAGAATCGACTTGTCTGGTAAGCATTTCACCTCCATGGCAGCCGGTGTGGATAAGATAGATTGGGGCCTGTGCCTTGAGTTAATGTCAGTCTGAATTGAAGATGTGCCAACATCATCGGATAGATTCTTTAATTAACCTGCTAATCCTCAGTTCACTCTCTTCTTCCAGAAATGTGTTAGGTGTCTCTTCGTTCACCACTTTGTCATTTGCTCTATTTTAGATTCAAGGTGCCCTTTACACTGTGCTTGAGAAGGCGCTCTGTCCTCCAAGTCAACAGCTGTTGGCAAAGTGGCACCTCAAACAGCATCTTATTGCTTTCCTGCCACACCTCTTTTCATAGAGTCTTCAAGACACAAGGCTTCAGCAACTGCCAGGCAAGAAATACATTTTGAGCAACTATTTTGTGCTTGGCCCTGATCTGTGCATTGCAGAAGACCAGGGAGTAACTAACACCCAGGCCCTGCCTTCATGCACCTGCCTTCAGAGAGGGAGAAAATAAAGCAGGTGACTGTAGTGTTTCCCAGTGTTTTTACTTGATGGTAGAAATAGAAAGTGGTAATAATTATAAGGGAAAACTAAGATACATTCACAAAGCTGCTAGTGGTCAGAGGCAATCAGCCCGAGGGTTCGAACTCCCCGGGCCCCACCAAATCACCCCACAGGATGAGGGAACCAGTATTCCCCACTTGCCCTGTGCTTTCTGGGAAGGTATGCTGGTAGAAAATCATAGTTTTCATCCTTGCTCATTGCAGGAATTTGTGCTCCCACCAGTTGAATGTGGATTCTGCAGTTAACATTCAACATTGTGAGCTCTTCCTCAATTTGTCAGGTATGTGATATTAACAAGGAACATCTCTTTAACTACAACTGTTTCCATGTCTCTCCCCCAAGCTTTTTTCTTTAAAACTTCGGATCTGGCTACCTCTAAACCCCTAGCCTGGGGTCACAGGAAACAGAGCAAATGGGCAAGGAACCAGTTATCAGCAGGAAAACCCAGAAACAACTGGTAATGTTTCATTCAACAGCTACTGTTGCTTCTTGTTTTACTTGACAACATTGGGGCGTTTTTTATTTTGTTTTCTGGTATTTGCATTTAGAAAGATGATCTTTCAAAAATCTGTAAAAAGGGCATTCTGCAGCCTGAGCAGTTTTTGAAATCCACTGAAACAAAGTAAGAATAAATCTGTCCTCCATACAAGTACAAATAAGATCCTCCAGAGATTATTCCTGTGTGTGATGAAGAAATGATGCTTTCTCTTAAAAATTATCCTTATCTGTACTCCATATTTTCCTGTTGTTTTTATCTACATAGTAGAGTGTGTGGGGGCAGAGGAAGCCAATGAGACAAACCAGAATCACGTGTGATGTATTGAGAAGAACATACCAGAACCTCAGTGGTTTCCTGCCAGAGACGTACACTTGAATCTAATCATGAGAAAACATCAGGCAAACTCAAAGGAAAGGGACACTTACAAAACAGATGGCTTACACTCTTAACAATATGTCAGTATCTTCAGACTAGGAAATCTTTCCAGAGCAAAGGACACTTAAGATTCATGAAAATTAAATGCAACCTGTAGTCCTGAACTAGATCCTGACTTGGAGAAAAAAATTGCTATTAAAGACATTGTCCAGATAATTGGAAAACTTTTAATAATTTCTGTAGATTAATATCAATATTAAATTTCTTGATTTTGATCTGCAATTACTGCATTTGATCTGCAATACTGCAATTACATAAGGAAAAACCCTCATCCTTAGGAAAAGCACACTGAAATACTTTAGACAGATTGATAATGGATTATGGAAAAGTGTGGCAATTGCTAACAATTAGTAGCCAGGGTGTTTGGTATACAGGAGTCCTTTTACAATGATTGAAACTTTTCTGTGATTTATAAGGACACCAGTTATATTGGGCTTGAGCCCACCCTAATGACCTCAATTTAACTTGATTACTTCTGTAAAGACTATCTCCAAATACATTCTGAGGTATTGGGAATTAGGATTTCAAAATGAGAATTGGGGAGGAGCACACAATTCAACCCATAATACCCACCTATGAATCTGGAATCCCAAACTCCATTATTTCTATGAGTCCTTGTAACATTAACATTTTACATTTCTAGAAGTCCAAGACTCTCAATGTCCAATCAGTGCTTACTGGTTGGCCAAAACTCAGCTCCAACCCATTCCAAAGATCTAAAATTTCACATTCCCAAACCTACAATGAGAAAATAAATCAAACGTTGGAGAAAACACATTAGCAGCCCAAGACTCCCAATGTCCAATCAGTGCTTATTGACTGGCCAAAACTCAGCTCCAACCCATTCCAAAGACACACAATGTTTGTTTGTTTGTTTGTTTGTTTGTTTGAGAAAGCAAAGACCCCATGCTTAGCTAGAAGTTCCAGATACGGTGCTGAAGGATGTGACATCCCCAAGTACAAGTCACAAGGTGTATGAAACGTAAGCCTAGCTGTAAAGCCATGAAGTTTGGACTAAAATAAAGTCCAGACTCATATCTCAAAGGCATAAGCGTTCTGTCCCAATTTTGAATCCACCATAAGCCCTTGATTAAAATCTGTTGGTTTAAAAAATTACCTTTCATTTTAATGCATTTCCTCATTTTTCTTCCATATTGAGAGTGACAATTTCCACTTGTGATGATCAGCCACAACATGGATTCAAACGTGCTAAGAAAAATTAGGTATATCAGAGCTACTGTCTTATAAAAGACCATTTTACATCCTAACCCAGCCAGCGGAGAATTACTCCTGCTCTCTGTACTATATGCAAATGCTCAGATTATAGCTAATTATATTGTTGCAAAGCAGAGCCAAGAAACTGCTACAATACTTCTAGTCTCCTTGGGGAACACACCATGAAAAGAACTTTTTTTTTCCTCCTTTGTAAATTACACTATGATATAATTGGGTCTCACTGTTCATGTAACACCCCGCTCAGGGATAGCGCAAGAAAAACGAACAATGTCTTACTAAGTCCCTGTTAAGATCATTAAATGTAGATCACAACACACTAGCAGGCGCCCAAATCTTAACGTGTCACAGTAACAAAACCGGGAAAAGAAGAAGTGACAAGTTGCGTCATATTATTTTTCTCTTACAATGGAGTTTAAGGTAATAAAGTGTTAATGAATTCGGCCCTGCATAGTTGGCATTGTGAGAGAACTTCTTTTTATTTTTTACTACATTGTAGGAAAAATTGTCATATTCTGTTAGGCAGCTGTTTAGAGAAAAGCTTTGACAGTGTATAATTGACTCTATTTTTACTGCATTTTCATACGGCATTGTTAGAATTATATACTGTACTGAGTTCTGCTTTTCAGTTTTACACACTGAGAAACTTCTCCTTATACAATTTTTCACTGGGAATGAAAGGGAGCCCAACTAGCCAGTCAAAAGTGGCACACATCCCCATCTCCTCCCATTGGACACCTTTTTAGGGAGTTACTGAATTATTGTTGGAATGCTTTCCAAGGGAAGAGACCTCTAAGATCAACGCCTTCAGCCTACAGCTGGAGGAACATATAAGTACATTTCTAAAATCACATACACACACACACACACACACACACACACACACACGGTGCACCAAAGTAGTAACTGTAGTTCCTGGGCATTTTCTCGAGGAAATAAGAATCTGAGAAGTGTGGGTGATTTTTCCTGTATGTACATAGTATTTTTGTCAAGAGCCTCTTTCTCCTGGTGAAGGGCATTTACTAGGGCAGCCCCAACTCCCACCACGGTGTGTCAGGCTGATTAGGTGCTGCAGATGTACTTGATGACTACTTCACTCCCAAAATCTTGTGCATTTTAAAGTTTAGTTCTATTTCTGATTCGATTCAAATCAGCGTGTCATCGAGTCTAAGATAGTCCACATTTGTCTCTCTCTGACTATAACAATGTAACATTTCCTCCCAGGTGAGAAGAGCAATGACAGAAAAAATACCAGACTGCCAGGACAGCAGGGGCACACACATCAGAAAGGACAGTGGCTCCAGACTTCTCGGGCCGCTGTCCTAGCATGTCCTGGCTGGACATCAGGCCAAGTTAAGACTGTGACCTTTTGGAGTCAGAAAGCCCTGTGTTTTAATTTTGGTCCCATCATACACCCTGTGTGACCTCAGGCCAGTTAATCTCCAAAAGCCCTTTCAAAAGGTACTGACCATTGAAACACTCACTGGGGTATTATAAAGATTAAATGAGATAATGCATTTATAAAGCATGTAGCAACATGCCCGACACATAGTGAGTATTCAGTAAGTGATTGCTATGGCTGTTATGATCCATGACGGACAAGGACCCAGTACATTAATTTTTTTTGTAAAAAGGAAACATTAATACTCTGGTCTTGACAAACTGTAAATTGATTCTCTGCCTTTCCCACCCCTATCCCCTATTTGTGCCCTTCCCCCTTGTCTATTCATATTTTTCTGTGAACTTGTGGTTGCTGCCAAATGAGTAGACCAAAATGGGAATTCAATTTAATTGAAAACACATACATCAGTGTCCCAGCATGAAAAAGGTGCCATCATTGGGCCATCATTTCTCATCACACACATACACACACACATGCACACTACATGTGTCTATTTCTCAGTGTAGGGGTGATCATGTGTGGAAATAACATGATTGCCTTTCTTTTTTTTTTTAAGTTTATTTATTAATTTTGAGAGAAAGAGAATGCAAGCCAGGGAGGGGTGGAGAGAGAGAGGGAGAGAATGAAAGAATCCCAATCCCAATGACATGGGGCTTGAACTCATGAACTGTGAGATCATGACCTGAGCTGAAATCAAGAGTCAGATGCTTAACCGACTGAGCCACCCAGGTGCCCCACATAATTGCCTTTGTAACAGGGATGCTAATAGCTACCACTTACATAGCACTGTTACATGCTTTTTATACAAATTAATGGATTTGTATAAAATCCATGAGTGGCAACCCTACAAGATAGGCAGTATCATGATACCTACTTTATAGATGGAGAAACTGAGGCACAGAGAGGTTAACTGGATTGCCCATAAACACAGAGAAAGTAAGGAACCAAGCTGGGATTCGCACCCAAAAAATTGGCTTCAGGGACCATACTCTTACCATTCTGTTATGATCTAACATCTACCACTTATTGAGCATTTCCTCTGCCTGGAACTCTGTGCTTATGGTACCACCTTTGCCCATCCTTACTCAGTATCGTAGAATTAGTAAGAAATAGAACGCAGGTCCCAATGTAGGTCAATCTGACCTCAAAGTCATGGAACATACAAGCTCCCAAGAGAATCATGAGTTTTCAGGAAACTCCAGGCAACCTGACTCAAGTGCCACCTCCCTCAGAAATGCTTCCATCCACACCTGCCTAGACTTACCTTACCTTTTGAGGAAGTCACACAACACTTAGCACCTGCATCTTCAGAGTGTGAGTTCCATAATTGTGCCCCATGAGTTACTTGGAGCTCCCTGGAGAAAAATGCATGTCACTTGAGAGCCAGGCTCCTATCTTTCCCTTCTTATAGCCCCAGAGCATCTGGCACAGAATTATACCCATCAAACCAGTATGCTATCCCTTGACTTTAAGTTCTGGGTTTGATTACAGTCATGTTCAATTCTCTTGCAACAGCCATGGCCACCTCTTTTACCTTGGCACCAGTTCTCATGAACCAGGGGTTTCTCTGCCTTCTTCTATGACCTCTCTCTTCCATCCTGTCTATGGCAAAAAGAAACAGATGTGCGATCACCAAATCCGTTTCCTTTTCCTTTGGGGAACATAGATGGATAACATTCCCAGGCTTTGAGGTTGGTTGGGACCATATGACTGGGCTCTGACCAATGAAATATAGACCAACAACACACATGGCAGTTCCTGTGGCCCATAAAAATCCCCCACTTGTAATTGTCAGTATCCTCCCATGGGAGGTTCACAGTGACCTTACACTGAAGTTGAAAAATGGGATCACAAACTGGAAGACCTCAGACCCCTGACTCACCCTCGTTGAACTGTGAAGAAAGAAAAATAGAATTTTTGTTGGATTATGTCACTGATTTCTTTGGAGTTGTGTGTTAGTGGTCTCTTACACTAATACTCTCTCCATGATGGCAGATGAGTCAACCTCTAAAGGAACTCCAGTAGTATCACTTCCAGAAGTTACTAGGAATTTTCAATCCCACATAGGAGAGTCTTCTTGCCAGAGACCACATTTTGTTCAGCTCTGAATCCCCAGTACTTATCACAGGACCTGACCCAGAGTAAACCTCTTTATCCAGTAAATATCTGAGAGTACCTGCTAGATCTGACACTCTTACAGGCACGGAGGAGACCAGGTGAATCACACAAACTTCCCAGTTTTCCAGAGCTTGTATTGTACTAGGAAATGCAGATCATAGCATACAAACAAAAAATATTAGGGTGCCTGAGTGGCTCAGTGGGTTAAGCGTCCAACTTTGGCTCAGATCATGATCTTGCCATTTGTGGGTTCGGGCCCTGCATCAGGCTCTGTGCTGATGGCTAGCTCAGAGCTTGAAGCCTGCTTTGGATTCTGTGTCTCCCTCTCTCTCTCTGACCCTCCCCTGCTCATGCTGTCTCGGTCTCTCAAAAATAAATAAAAAACATTAAAAAATTTTTTTAAAAACACAAAAAAAATCTTAATACAATTTCAGATACTTGTAAGTATTTCGAAGGAAATGAAATGAGGCAAGGTATAGAGATTGAGTTGGAATGGCAGACTTCAGTCCATAAATGGTCTGAAAGAGGCTTCTCCAAGGACATGACATTGAAGACTTAAATCCATACATCTATACACTCTAACAAATAGTTCTCGAGCATTTAATATGTGTTACTCACTGTGTAGGAACTAAAAATTGGTGGATGTTTGCCGAGTGTACTGCTGGATAAATTTAGCATGAAATCCAGTTCTTTAACTTGACATTCATGACCTGGCTTCAAGTCACCTTCAACAAAGAAAGAAGATAAAGGCAATGAGAGGGGAGAAAAAAACAAAAACAAAAGGTCAGAGTCAGAGACAGAAAAGGGAAACAGAGGGAGAGGGGACACAGATGGAGTGGTTTAACAGTATGTCATTCCATTCTCTATGATCTTCTGCCCCTGCAGCCCCAGATGACAGGATGCCTCCTGCGAGGACTGGATGTCTCCATCTAGGATTGTGAGACAGCACTTGTCTCGTCAGACTCAGTGAAGGCACCTGGGATCCTGTGTCAAATGACCCCTGTCATGCTAGCCCAGCACCTTCAACAAAGGGTTCCCTAGGCCCCTAAGCCCTAAGGGGTCCAGATGGGCACCCCTTACCTGACCATCTTCAGAGATCTAACTCTCTACACCCCTCAGGGGTCTTCCAAGAACTGGCTGCTTCTGGATCCATCTTGAAGCAGTCCCAGAAGGCTTTTGCCCATAGCTACTAAACAGGAGGGGAATCTCCTAGCAACCTTTGTTGAGGACGTGAAATTCAGCCTTACCCTACAGAAATTCTCAAACCTCCAGACAATGCTCAGACTACAGAGAAAAGAGTAGTGTCTGATGCCAAGGATGTTCATACCAAAACTTCCATCTATGCCCTGTAGGGTCCCACTGGAAGCTATGGGCTAAAACTCTTAGAGATATGACCTCTAAATTTCCAGATGACACACAACCCATTCCACAAACAATAGAAATATCCTGAAAATGCTATTGTGTGCGAGTTCAAACCACATGCCCCAGCCTTTATCGTGAGAGTGAAATATTCCCTCAGACCATGGATTACTACTGAACTGTCCTCCCCTCGTATCCTTTCCTGCCTGAGACCTTGTGTTCCCACCACAGTAAACTTCCCAGAAGCCCCCTCTCCCCTAGCTCCTGTTTTTGCCTTCTTGGCACTCACTCCATTTCCAAGTATTTAAATATACTGTCTCTCTTTTGGAGAGTCTGCCTCAGGTGCACGTTTTATCCAGTTAATTTCTCATCCTTATGGACACAACTCAGTATCTCTTCTTTTGAGAAAGTGTCTATAATCCCTCTAGGTCAGGGTCTCTCAATAGCAGCATTTGTAACATTTTGAGCCCCATTATTCTTTGTTGGGAGAGGTGCTATCTTTTACATCTTAAAACATTTATTGGTGTTTCCAGCCCCTCTTTTTAGATGCCAGTGGCAAACCACCGCCTATGTGACAACCAAGTCTGTCTCCAGATCTTGTCAAATGTCCACTGGGGGGTAAAATTCTCCATTGTTGAGAACCACTGGTTCTTGTTGGAAAAGGATTGTCCTTCCCTATATCCCCATAACATAAGAAGCTGCCATGACACCCATTCCCATATTAGCATTCATTATACTGGTTGTTTCAGCAAATCACCCTCCCTGTGAGAGCATAAAGCATAAAGAAAGAATCTATACCAACACGCTACATATGCCTGGCACCTAGCAATTGCTCAGTGAATGTTTATGAATTAATGAATGCATGAACCAGAGTGAGACCCTCAGTAACAGGCTTGATGGAACTCACCTCGCCATACTTCCCAGTCTGGGCTGACAAGAACTGTCCATTCTTCCTAATCCATGTCTCTCCCTGCTGGGCTCTCTGAGAAATTGTACTCCTATGACTATAGGCTACCTCTGTTCCAGTTTGGACCATTGTCTTCTACTAGCTTTCCAGTCACTAAGAAAGTCAAGGTTTTTAGTTTCTTTCTAGGACTTGGTATCAAAGTTTAATTTGAGCTTAAAGTCTTTAGTCAGCCCTCTCCCCAACCCCACAATAACATAGTGCTGCTCCTGAAACCTCAGTTCTTTGAAAGAAGTTCAAGGCCCTGTTTTATTTGTTTTTGTATCTCTGCCCATACCCAGTTGCCCAGCACTGACTCTTGTGCAGGCAGATGCGTGTGGGAGATCAGCAGGGCAATATCTGCTGAGTGCAGGGCAAGTATGTGTCACTCTAAATTCTGGGGGGGTTAAGAACTCTGTCTACCCCCCACTGAACCCCTAAAGCCCTTAGCACACAGAATAGATGAATGGATGAATGAATGAATGGTTGGTTGGACAAAGCATTGTTCTAAGGGGTTTCACACATGTAGTTTCATTTAATCCTCATGGAAAACCCATGAGTCAGGTATGACTGCCCTTTGAAAATCAAATGAGAAAAACTTGCACTCAGAGCGATCACTCCTTGCTACTAAATCAGATAACTAAAAAGTGATGGACCCAGGGCCAAATTTAGGTCTGCTTGACTACAAAATCCATACTTTACATGTTTGCCAAATTAATTGAGCTGCACCAAACTTTCCAGGACAAATGATCCCTGGTAGTCTTGACTGGATTCAAAGTCTCCAGTGACTTCATAAAGTCCTACTGGGGTGTGAGGCACTTCAGGACAACTGGGGCATAGCAAGTCTTCCTTAAAGGATGTTTTCATGTTTGGATTGCTGCCAAACTTATTATACCCAAGTAGGGAGAAAAGAGTCAAGAACTGGAAGCCATACTTGAAGAGAGACCTCAACAGGCTTGATTTGGAAGATGGGAGAGGGCTTAGGACAACACAAAGTTGAAGCTAAAGGGTCTGTAGAAGATGCCCCTCTGGGGGCCACAACACCTGACTTCACGTCTCTGCAGAGCAATCCCACAGAAGAAGGTTTGGGCATGTTTCGTATTGAGCCAAGAGACCAACAAAGAATGAAAGATGCAGGTCAAGGATCAGTAATAATAAAGAGCTCCTTGTAGTTAGCAGTGAGGAGGGAGAAGGGAAAGAGGGAAGGAGGAAGAGGAGGGAGGGACAGGAAGGAAGGGGACAACAGGAAGGAGAAAGGGATGAAGGAGAGGGAGGAAAGAGAGGAAGCAAGGAAAGAAGGAAGGAAAAAAGATAGAAGGAAGGGAAAGGGAGGAGAGGAGAGCTATCTTGGGTGGGTCTCTGTTCCCTGCACCCTATCAAGCCTGACTAGAACAGCTTCCTGTAAGGCAAATAGGTGCTTAACATAAAGTGGCTATTATTATAGTCATTACAATGAATATTTACCAAGAGAATTTGAGCACAGGGGTGGGGTTGGACCAGCTGATCTTTAAAATTCCTTTAAGCCCCAGGCTCTCACTCAGAGAGTCCCCAAGTGTGATGCTTCCCTCCTTTGTAGCAATCGTGCCATCTCGGCTCCACTGCCCTTCACTGCTGTCTCTTCAATCTTTCCACCTCACCAATTCAAAATACTTTCCTAACACATGACAATAAAGTGAAAATAGCAAAAATCAAGTCCCCAGTCTCTGTCACACAACCTAATCATAAAACTGCCAAAGTCAAATGCAGAGTCTATTGATTAAAATTCCTTCTTATAACAATAAACGCTTGACCCTGAGCTTCAGCAGATGGATGGGAGTGACCTCAGTCCTCCTGACTTCCAGAATGCCTCCTGCGTGATCTTCAGAAATGGCTCCTGAAACCATGGCCTATCCTGGGCCTCCATAGTGGCCGTCCCAACACCACTATAGACTGGCTGACGAGGCCTGAGCTAATTTTTTTTCCTGTCAAAGGACCAAGATTAGATAAAGCCCAGCCAGATAGAAGCCCAAGGAGCAATCTATGACACCAATGTGTAAATCCTTTGGAGAGGAATGAAAGTATGAGAGTAGTTCCTGCTCAGAGTCCAAGTACAGCCGGAGATGTCCCAGTAGAACATTGCAAAGCATCCCCAACCCCGCCTCCCCACATCGTTCCTTCCAAGTCACTGGTTGTGCCACAGGCACACCTGCTGTTACAATACAACATACTTATTCAGAGAACATTTATTTGACACCTACCATGTGTTAGCAAATCTATGCACATACTTGTATGCCATAAACATATGGCTGTATATGATTACCAAGCCACACAAAGATACATAGACACGCGCCTTCCACAAACATTGGCACATATATGAATACACACAAACACATAGCAGTGTACTATGCACATGTATATATTCACAAGAAAACATGCCTATTACATTAGAGTCATGGCACAAGGGACAGAAACCCAACTTACACTGGCTTTAATTAAAAGGGGGAATTTATTACTTAAAGAATGCAGCTGGGCCTCAGACTTCATCAAGTTCATCGCCTACTTTGGCCTCTATTTCTCTGGACTCTTTCTCTCTGAGCTGGCTTCTCACAAAAAGCTTGGATGTAGCCGAATGTGGGAAATAAGACTTTTCTCGATGTATGGGAAACAGGGCACACATTCCCAATCTCCGGCCACAGATCACAGTAGATAGCAATGACTACAAGTGTTTTCTGGTTCTAAGACCAAAAGTCCAAGGAATATGACAATTGATCCCAGGCCCTTCTGTTTGAGTTAGCACAGGATAGGTTAAGCTGCGGTAACAAACACAACAAAACGAAACATACCCCTAAAATATCCATGGTTTATTCCCAGAAGGTTTATCTTTTACTTGTGTTATATATTTATCATGGGTTGGCTATGACTCTGCTCCATGGTATTTCCTTTCTGAGACTCAGAATGACAAACAGCCTTTATCTGAATGTCACATGGCCGAGGGAAAGGAGGGAAAGAGGTGGCAAGACATGGAAAGTCAGAACTTCTGTCCAAGTGTGGTATGGGTCACCTGAAATCTTAGGCCATTGGCCAAAAGAGGTCATTCAACCATTTCTGACATCAGGAGGGAGAAAGGAGACACTGAATGTCTTGAACAGTAACCCAATCTACCACACCATCTCCTGACCATCTGTGACCCCGTGAGTAGAACTGACTCATCTTTGACAAATTAAATGGAGCCAGAAGGCAGGACCAGGTTGTGCTACTGTGGTGGCTCCAGCAGTAATACTGTGAATAAGGAGTAATGCTGTGAATCAATTGTCCCAAATGGGGATTGCTGGGCAGATAACATCATTGTCTTATAAAGGTATCTTGGATGGACTAATGTGTAGACATGGGCTCAGCCCAACAAACCACATGGCATACACATGTACACACACCTAATAACTCCCATATGGGCACACCTATGCAGACATATAAACACACACATACCTGTGTATGCACACATACTTGCGCCATGCACATGTTGGGGTCCAGTCTGCCCTCATTTACATGTTAACCCAAACGCACATGCCACCCTCAGGCCCACATGTACACTCCAGCTCAGCAGGGAGTGGCTGCTTCTGCCGTTGGAGAGATCAAAGGCAGCTGCTCCGTCTGCATATTTAAGGAGCCCCTGCTGCTTCCCTGTAGCTCTCAGCTGAGCCCCCTGCCTAGCCAAAGCCCCACTCTGGGAAATGCACCCCCCCCCCAACTCCACCCCAGGGGAAGGACTTGGAATCTAATAACTTCCTCCCCCAAGCCTTTTAGGAAGGACCCAGAGAGAAATCCTGGGCAGCATGGCAGAGCGGCAGGGCCCCCAGTGCCAGAGGTCAGTGCTAAAGGCAGGGCTATCAGGCAGAGCAGAGAGCCCTCCGAGCCCTCCAGGGACAGTGAGGCTCAGTCCCTGGGAAGGAATGACTGACATGGCCCATTCACAGAGAACTTGGATTTCCTTTTGAGGAACACTCATGCAGCCCAGACTTGATGTCAGATTTGAGTCTTCCTGAAGAAGTCCCAAATAGGGAGCTGAACCCCGGGGTATAGGATTGGCTTTGCCACAAATTCATTTGGAGCAGTCACTTTCCCCTTTGGCCTTCAGTTTTCTAGAAAAGTAGAAATTTAGAGCTACTAAACAGCATCCAATCTAAGAATGACAAACACCTGGCACACTTACTGCTGCCCAAGTCCTTCCACGCCATGGGAAACCTCACTAGCCCACCACAGCACCACATTAGCCAAGTCCAAATGCATCCTCGGAATACTTTTGCACAAAATACTCTGTTGAGATACTAATTCATCAAGGTAGACTCGTGAAAGGAAAGCTATCACTAGCCCTGCTCTAACCCTAGGACTTCACTGAGTAGATGAAGAAAACACAGGGAAAACCTCCTCTCTTAATCTCCCAGAAGCAAATTAGGAGGTGAAAACAGGTGAAGCCACAGCCTCTGCCTCCCCTTCCTCACCCATTTTCATCCACAAAAGGCAAATGGGTTTCATCTTGTTTGCAACCTCTCATCAATTGGCAAGAGCTGAACAAAACATCGTGTTGAGAAGACTCCCCACGCCCGTGCCCGGGCTCAGTAGGAAAGGGTATCATGGTCAATTACCAACATCTGCCGTCAGCACAGGTGTGCAGAGCTCACACCAAGCCTCGTTCTAAGCTAAGCCACGTTCATAACGAGGGCGAATGATGCACAGGGCTACACATGCAAGATGATAACGCTGACCTGCCTACAAAAGGAAATACACTTTTGTCCAAGAGTGGAGATGCTTTTGGTTGTGCCTTGGGAGACATGTAGGAGCCTGTTTAAAATGCTATTGCTGTGTAATAAGTGATGGAGGAAAAAAAGAGGGGCAGTAAGTAAAGAATTGGGTGAAACAGGTGATGAAACAAACAAACAAACAAACAAAAAGCCACTGCCATGGAGGAGAGGAGTCCCGGGTTCAATAGGCAACCAGCACTTCCTATTTGGGACCCTGCAAAACTACGTTGCTGATTCAGTTTGCCCACAAGAAAAAAATGGACATAGTATCCATACTGTATGGTTCCTTTATCAATAATAACACCAAAACAAACGCATTTCAATAATAATAATTTATTGAACACCTACCATGTGTCAGGTACTATGAGTGGCTTTGTACACAAAGCGTATCTAATTCTCTTAACATAGCTGCAAGCTACATTGTGTATTCACACTTTGCAGATAAAGAAATGGATACTTAGAGAAGCTATGTGACTTGTTCAGTACCAGGAAGCCAAACGATTGGATCTGAGCCCACATCTGACTGACACCAAACCCTCTCCTCTTTGTACTAGACATGTTTTCAATCAAAAGAAAACATGAGCTCTGTAAGAATTCCACATAGCTTGGGGATGGGGGCAGAACAAATGGAATATTGGTCCCCAAATCTTGATAGCATTTCTCTGTCCCTCACTTCTTAAACTGTGCATATTCATTTCTATCAAATTCAGTACTAGCACATGGATGCCTCTCAGATTTCCAGGTTTTGATAAACAAATACTATCAAAACTTTATTTGCACTTCTGAATGCTGTTTATTAAGACTTTTATTCTCTCTTATTTTCTTTTTTCACCACAAAAGCCTTTAGCCACTAACGAAGAAAATGAAAAAAATACAAATAAACATGCAGAAAAAATAAGAAATACTCCTAATTTCCTAATCTGCCCTCCAGAAACAGACATTGCTAATACTTTGTGATATAGAGTCCCTTTATTTGTACTTCAGGACCTACAGTAGATGCCCTGAAACCACAGACAGTATCAAACCCTATACAATCAAAGTTTTTCCTATACAAACATACTTATGGTAATGTTTTTTTAATGTTTATTTATTTTTGAGAGAGAGAAAGAGCATGAGTGGGGGGCGGGGGGCAGAGAGAGAGGGAGACACAGAATCCAAAGCAGGCTCCAGGCTCTGAGCTGTCAGCACAGAATCCGACACGGGGCTCAAACTCATAACCTGTGGGATCACGACTGAACCAAAGTTGGACACTTAACTGACTGAGCCACCCAGGCACACTGGATAATGTTTAATTTATAAATTAGGCACAGTCAGAAATTCACAACAATAAATAATAATAAAATAGAACAATTAAAACATTATAATGTAGTAAGTTATGTGAATGGGGGTCCCTTTCTCAACGTATCTTACTATATTGTACATACCCTTCTTATGATGATAGGAGAGAATAAAATGCCTACGTGATTGAGATGAAATGAGATGAATGACATAGGCATTGTGACGTAACATTAGATGACTATTGACATTCCGACTATCGGTCAGAAGGAGGACCATCTGCTCCTGGACAAAGGTTGACCACAGGTAACTGACACCCATGGAAAGCAAAACTGTGGGTAAAGGGAGCGACTGTATAACCTTACAGAGTTTTTCTGTATAACTCCGTTTACATAGTGAATTCATATTGCAATACAATCTATTTTATTATTTACCTTTTCCTCCATGAGATCTCATGCTATTCATCTACCACATCATTTGAACTTACTGGTTAACAATGCCGTGTGTGGATGTATTATATTTCATTTAACCAATAACTGTTATTGTATATTTAGGTTCTTTTCAATTAAATGTTGTCACTATAAAAACATTGTAGCTAAATCTTTGCATATCTTTATAGTAATTTCCTTAGAATAAATTCCCAGAATCTGAGGACCAAATGTATGAGTATTCTGAGGGTTTCGTTTCCTAATCCAAATTGCCCTCCAGAAAAAATTATATCAATTTACCAATTCTATCAGCTTCTCCAGACTTTTGCCAATACTGGACATTTCAGTTTTAAATCTTTGACTGCCTCCTAACACTTGTGAACATGAAAACAGAGTGATGCACTTTGGAGGGGCCCCAGGGGGCGCATAAGGGTCACAGGCCTTGACTGTGAGAATGGACATGTTGATTTATTTAAGTGGACATGTGTTAGCATCACTTGGAAAGAAGGCACCAATATACCGTATCATGTGATGACACTCTACCGCACAACAGATTCAGATATGACATACTGTGGAGTGCCGTCTCCCCATCTGGAGAGCAGGGGACAGGACTTCAGCCATATTTGCCTCTGCAACCTGCCAGGGCCTAGCGCAGACACCTGCACTCAGGTGATATGTCTGAATCTACTGTCTTCATTTCTGCCAATGACAAGATCCCTGGAGGGTAAAGCATCCAGCCTGATCTGCTAGAAAAACCAGAGAGAGACAGGGCTTGGCTTAGGGAAGCAGGCATAGGGTTTGGATTTAGGAGTTCTAAGTTCATGTCTTGGTCCTCTGGTTATTTGGGGCAAATTCATTAAGCTCTCTAAATCTACCTACCTACTCTGGAAAAAAAAGATATCAATCCTGATTCCTCAAGGGTAGGTTAATTAATTAATGAGATAATACAAGGGAGGAAGCCTTGCAAATGGCAACATTGTACTGATGTTGCCTGGACTATCCTCATATCAACACTTGGATTGTATGGATGCCCCTCACCAGGACAAAGGTGCAAATTCAGAATTATTTGCTTCAAACTTTTCTCTTCCTTCTGAAAATCCCAATAAATGATGAAGATTAGGATGTTTGTGCAGACAGACCTGAGCTGGAATCCAGACTTTACCACTCATTGGGTTTATGATCTTGGGAAAGTAACTTAAATATTCTGAATCTCAAGTCTCCTTGACTATAAAATGAGGATAATAACAATGTCAACTTCACAGTATATAATGGAAATAATATATACCCAGTGTGAGGACCAAAAGAGAGAATATATACATAAGTGCATGGCCCGGCCTGGAGGTACAGCAGGAACTCAAGAAATACAACAACGGTAAATAGGAATTCCCTATCAATCAACATTAGCCTTCTAGCTGTCATTTTTTGTTGGGTAACATATCACCACAAGCATATTGTCTTAAAATAGCAGCCATGCACTTAGCTCAAAATTGGTCGGCACTTAGGCTGGGATCTGCTGGGTCATCCTTCCAGAGACTCCATGGGGCTCATCCATGCAGCCGTAGTCAGCCAGCAGTGAATGGCCTCACTAACGTGTCTGGCAATTGGCTGTTTATCAGTAGGGGCAAAGAATGTAACTGAGCCACTGGTCTCATCTTCTCACAGGCTATTTGGGACTCAAACACGTGACAGTAAGTGTATATTTCCAAAAGTAGTAAGAGGGCAAGTCACTCTGCCCAAGTTTGTTAATGCCTCTGTGGCCAAAGCCAGACACGTGGTCAATCCCAGATTCAAAGGGTAGAGAAATAGACTTCACCTCTGTATGGGAGAGGCTCCAATATCACATTGCATGGGTGTGTACCTACAGGGATGAGAAGAATCATGGCCATTTTTTTTTCTTTTATAGTTTATTGTCAAGTTGGTTTCCATATAACACCCAGTGCTCATCCTCACAAGTGCCCTCCTCCATGCCCATTACCTCCCTTCCCTTTTCCTTCTCCCCCATCAGCCCTCAGTTTGTTCTCAGTATTCAAGAGTCTCTCATGGTTTGCCTCCCTCCCTCTTCCCAACTATTTTCCCCCATCCCCCGCAATGGTCCTCTGTTAAGTTTCTCCTGTTCCACTTATGAATGAAAACTTATGGTATCTATCCTTCTCTGCCTGACTTATTTCACTTAGCAAGACATCCTTGAGTTCCATCCAAGTTGCCACAAATCAGGAGACTACAGATGCTGGTGAGAATGTAGAGAAACAGGCACCCTCCTATACTGTTGGTGGCAATGTAAACTTGTGCAGCCACTCTGGAAAACAGTGTGGAGGTTCCCAAAAAAATTAACAGTAGAACTCCCTTACGACCCAGCAATAGCACTGCTAGGGATTTACCCAAGGGATACAGAAGCACTGATGCATAGGGGCACGTGTACCCCAACGTTCATAGCAGCACTGTCAACAATAGCCAAATCATGGAAACAGCCTAAATGTCCAACAACTGACAAATGGATCAAGAAGATGTGGTTTATATACACAATGGAGTACTACATGGCAATGAGAAAGAATGAAATATGGCCATTTGTAACAATGTCAATCATGGCCATTTTTAAAGCTACCTCAGAGGTGAGTGTTTCTTCCATGGCTGTCTGTACCCTTTAGCTTAGTTGTTTGCACAAAAAGTAAATCTCCTCCATGAATGTCAAAAAGTCTTCCATAACTTTGCCAGCGTTCCTGCAAATCAGTGCCACAATGGTGCCATGATCTCCAGCCTAGAAGCTTGCAAGCAGGAGACAGAAACAAAAGAACAAATGCTTAAATTATCTGATGAATGTCAGATACATTAAACTAATTTATGTAATAATGTAAGCACAGTGATGGGAAGGTAATATGAGAGACATAAATTATACATTATTATTGTCAGTTCTAGCACTTATCTTAGTAGTGTGTCAAAATACATCCTGATACGTTAACATTTATAGAAATGAACAACAAGTGCTTATGCTCAGGGATCTGGCAGAGAGAAGCTGGATGTCATTTGCATGTATGCACCCAGCCATCATTGTCTTTCCAGGGAATGATAAGAGGGTGCCCAATGTTCCTGGCTCCCCTAGAGGGCCTTGGGCTCAAATCCCCCAGCATGCATTTCAGGGTATGGTCCGCATGGGAAGCCATGGACAAGCATGGTCTTGGGATCAAACTGACAGCTCACTGGCTCTTTGATCCAAGTTGTTTCACCTCTCCAAACCAAAGTTTTCACATCTGTGAAATGGGAATGATAAATCTATCTTCAAAAGATTGCCGTAAGGATAAAATGATAATATTTTGTTTTTCTTCTTGCTGACGTACCTCTCGGGTAGTGGCAATAAGAGATGTATCTAAAGTAATCTTAAACCTTGGGATTCTGAAGGAAAGTCGTCCTGCTCATCTGAAGCACAGTTACCAACTGCCTGACCATAATTTTGGTATTTTCATTCCATCCATTAGATACTGTCTGATGGTCCCCTTACCCTGTTGTGTTATGGCCAAACTATAATTCTCCTGCTAAGAGTCTAACACCAGAGTGTAACACTAATAGCAACCTCCTAGGGCTGGTGAGTTCTGCAGAAACTGTGGATTAATCTTGGACATATCCAGGGACTGTCAGGCTGGAAAGATTCAGGGTCTGAAAGACTCCAAAGTGTCCAGACATTAAAGGAACCCAGAAGCAGGGCAACTCCTACAGGGAAACATGGCCCAGGGGAGGGGAATCAGCCTACAGGGTCAGGCAGGTAGGCAGCCATCGGCATGGGGGATGACCTGCGGATGATGGCCCACCCCAAGGGAGTCAAAGGTGGGCCTCCAGCTAAGCCAAAGTCAAGCTCTAAGCACAGACAACCCCAGGGGAGGGGAACTGAATGAAGGTGCGGACAGAAGCTTTGTAGAGAGCCCTAGAAGGGGCACCATGTACAGCCCCCAGAAGCTTATCATGTCTACCAAGTAGAGGTGAGCCAAAGCCATGTCAGTCCTGCTTGCCCAGTGTACCTCTGGTCTGGATGCATAAGCAGGCTGCATCTATAGTGGGGACACAAGGGCACCAAACCCAGAAGTGGGAAGTTGGAGAAGCATAATCTAGATGTGGGGGAGCAGCAATAGCCCTGAGGCTGGAATCTGGACCCCTGAAATCTACCTCCTTTCCCTTTTCCTTCCTTAAGAGCCCCACTGCTTGGGCCTACTATTCTTTCTACGGCTCAAACTCGGGCAAGTCCAGGTT